>NC_080670.1:12800996-12847030 GCF_030247195.1 Topomyia yanbarensis | reverse complement strand
TGCAGCTTATGAGAATTAATAAAGTCGAAGCTTGGTTTGTAGAAAAAAGGAAGGTAAAAAAGATTTTTGCTCCACTAAGGAGAAAACTGTTTCAAACCACATTCGCGCGTTAAGGACAAGAAAATCTACAACTAAATTAGTTATGGAATTAGCGTTTCGACTTCGTCTCATCAGAATACAACACTAACTTAGTGACTGACTCCTTTTCTTGCGGAACATCACGCAGAACTAGGGGGTTTGTCCTGTCACTAAGTTAGTGTCGAATACTGATGAGACAAAGTGGAAACGCAAATTCCATAACTAATTTGGTTTTAGGTTTTGTGCCCTTGGCGAGCAAATGTGGTTTAAAACAATTTTTTCCTTAGTGGAGAAAAATAGTTTTTACCTATTTTTTCTCCACTAGTGAGAAATATAGCATAGTGAAAAAGACCGTGCCATTATGTTCTGATAACTAACCTGCAAGCTTCAGTACCATCCTACTCAATTCCCCTCTTAAAAGTCACATTGAAACAGGAACAAAAGAACGCCTTGTGACGCCTAAGACAACAGCAAGCCATGAAGTGAGTGTGTGTGTGTGAGAGAGAGAGAGAGAGAGAGAGAGAGAGAGAGAGAGAGAGAGAGAGAGAGTAGCTCGTTATCCTGGTGATTTCGCATTCGCTTTCATAAACTTGAGACAAACTTCCATTGAATTTCACGGCCAATCGGTAATGGAAGTATGAGTGTTAAACGAAAAGTTCGTGATGAATTATCTCGATTACGATAAAATATATAATTTCCTGTTGCTTTGTTCATCTCACTATTGAAATTAATTTGAATTTGTTTGCGATGAATCTGCGGGAGAGGGAGCCTTCTGAAGTTTTTTATAATGATTTTTTTAAAGTAGCGAAAATTAAAGGCATTTTACAAGACCTTTAAATTTATTACATTTTTTTTAGAATCTAAACTTATTAAACAAATTCCCTGAAAATAGAACAAAGTTTGAAAACTTTTTTCGTTTGGTTCTATCTGCATCTCTTTCTCCTCTGATAGTTTCAACTAGCTTATTATGCAAAGAGGTTAAGCGCAAATATAAAATCGACCGAATAATTCACAGAACAGAAAGTAAACAAAGAGAGACTCGCATTTGCATTTCGGCTTCGTCTCATCAGAATCCGACACTTAGTGACAGGGCTAAGCTAGCGCCGTATTGACGCTAGCTCCAAAAAAAACGAAAGCACTATTTGTGTTTGTGTTTCTTGCAGGACATCACGCAGGACTAGGTTTGCTCCGACACACAAATTCGTTTTGTGTGGAGCTAGCGTTGATCCGGCGTTAGCTCATTCCTGTCACTAAGTTAGTGTCGGATTCTGATGAGATGAAGTCGAAACACAAGTTTCATAACTGATTTAGTCTTAGTTTGTGTGCCGTTCACGCGCAAATGTGGTTTAAAACAATTTTCTCCTTAGTGGATGAAAATAGTTTTTACTTAAAGTTTTCTCCACTAAGGAGAACTGTAGTCTGATTTGTAGATCGAACCTAATAAAAGTCTTCATTTCATTCAAATACTGCTGTGCACCTCTAACTCGTTCCCCACCACCAATCCACGAACTCAAAAATCAAAACTCCTAATCTGCAAACGAGACAACAAATCAGATAATCGATTTACAAAACAATCAATTAAGATTGTCTGTCCCCGGGCGCCGCCGTCCGCCACCGGATCCGAACGTCGTTCCATTCTTTCCACCCCTCGCTCAAATTTATCCGACTCCTCCGTTTGTTTGATTACATTCGCATCACCAGCGCTCGCTCCTTCTCCTCGGCTTGCTTTGTTCTTCATCCGAAATCTCACCTACCCACCGAACCGATCTGCTCTCGCACTTTTGCCCAATGAATCGTCTCTGTTCGATCGGTGTTTCACATATAAAGCGATTCCACTTCACCGACCGACCAACCGACCGTCCGTCGGTCGTCACTCACATCTTTTGTGTAATTGAGAACCAGTAAACGGATCAAATTTCAACAACATCCCGACGCCTCCCGCAAATACAGAACCACCGGAAGTTTCCTCTGGCAAAATCGGCGGCGGCGGCGGCAGCTTAATTCCTTCGACCAATATTTGACAAACGATTTAATTCGGCTTCCCCTTCTTCGGCCACGGACTGGCAGCTCTGCGCACAAATCTCGGATCGGGGCTGATCTCTTCGCGGCAGCGCTGGCCGTTTATTGACTTTCTCATAGAAATTTGATATTTATACTAGTTTTTTTTATGTTCTGCTGCTCTCGTGTTGCTGCAAGCTGACAATCGGATTTATCTTCATTCTTTCGAAACTGAGTGTGGGTAATTACAAACTCTTTCGGAGGGTTCGCCAGCATACTTTAACTGTTAACAATTGGATTAGTTTGTAAGCACACTTTCCACCGTAATCGACGGATGGGGGTGCCGGCAGTGGTGCGAGATTTTGACTTTTTATCGCATCACTGACGTAAGCCTGATGCTGTTATATTGCTTTGTTGCAGCTAAATTGGTTTTTGCTGGTTTTTGTGCAGAGGGGTCGCCCGTGGGAATGTCCATTAGTGTTGCAACAGTAACAAAAATTGTTTAATTACCATTTACCACCACCCACCGCAATGGGTTTATATTTGAACATTCGCTCAGCCCATTGTATCCATCAAATTAATTCAATTAAATTGAAATTGAAATCCGTATTTTCTATGTGCCAGCCCCGTATCGCACGATCCCGATCAAGAGAAGCAAAAAAGACACCCAAACAATGCAAAATTGTTTGTTAGTCATCAGCAAATTTTAAATTGGAATTCTATTCACCGGATAGTGTCCATCCCCAATCGAGCCCCCCTAGCTAGGCAGAATGGTATGGTCTTCACCGTCCTCGGTCCTGTCCGGGTATGGAAAACGATAGATACAATACAAAACTCACAAATAACCGTCTGTCACCGTCGCCCGTCACCCGTCGACAGCAATCGCCATCCTGGGTGCGGGTGGTTATTTGTTGCTGTTACCGAGCCCGACTGTCTGCGGTACAGCCAACAACGGTGTGATGGGATGCGAAAGGGAAATTGGAAAGGAAAAGTTGTGTTTTTAAAAACAATTAAAACGCCAATATGTTGTTGAATTGAAGTGGGATGACACGAGAAGAGGGTTGTTCTACATATGCTATTGTTCGGGGAAATCATCGTAATGGGAAGAAGAAAAAATCGCTTTGTGGTAACATGTTGCCTGGTAATCTTTGTAAAAATTTCTTGGCAATTATTTTACATCACCTATGATTGAAGGAGTGCTGTTGTAAAATGAAAATGATGCACGAAAAAATGTTATGTTTGGCAAGCAATTTGGAGCTGAAGACCTAATAACAATGATTTTGTCCCGTCTGCGGTCGTAGATCAGGAAGTTGGAAAATAATCTTTTGGGAAAGATTACTTCCTTTTTCAGAACAGAATGGTAATAATTTAATAATTCTTTTCCTGGTAAAAAAATCACACTTTTATTAATGATAAAGTAACGAAAAGAGCGGCATGGAAAGCACAAAAATCAGAAGAAATAACAGAAGAACGGAATGTGCAGAAAGACTACCAAAAACCGACAGTAAATATGGTTTGTTTTGTGTTTCGATGATTTTATTAAAGGGAATTATCTTATCGAACGTTTCTAAAAAAGTCTCATTTGATGAAACTTACCCCGGTGATCAAAGATACCCCGTGTTACGGTAATTGGAATCTAATAGCGGCGCTTACTCGATTAACGGTATTGTAAATAAATTTGAATTACCAGATTTGCCGGTCGGTAATATTAACATTCGATCATCATAAATTAGCGCATAACGCAGCTATATCTAGACGACGAAAATCCAGCATGCCTTCTTCCTACTGTACTCTATGATCGTGCATCCACATGCTTCTCGTTCGACTACCGATCGACGAATGAGGCGCAAAAATACATGTGGTACTTATATAACTTCCCACTATTAGATTAAGTCACTCAGGTGCTCCATAGTGATGGCTTTGTCTGAAATAAACTGAAAAATTCCGAAAATTCCTGGTTTTCCAAAAGATTTTGTTTTTAAATCAATTTGTGCGGTACCGAAGTCATATAAACTTCAAAATGTAATAAAAATTTGTGAATATATTTCCAACTGATTAGTGTAATCATGGTGTAATTTCGTATAGTACAATGATTTTCCAATATTTTTTTCTGCACAAGTAAGTCGTAGCCATGACCAAAATAGAATGAATCGAAACAAAAAGAAAACATAGAAAAAATAATATGGAAAAAGGTAGGTAGGAATGGAGACGAAATATAAATATCAGTAAGATGATAAATAAAAGAACGGACATAGCAGAAAGAATAAATGATAGTGGAAAATAGAAGAAAACCAGCAGAATAGAAAGAACACAGATAATTAAAGTACAAAAAAGCAAGTACAAAAAGAAGAGAAAAAAATAGAAAACATTGGGCAGAAACAATGAAACAAGAGATAGCCAAAACACGATCAAAGTAAAATGGACAACTGGGAAAAAGAACATAATTCGATTTAATAAAAAATGTTGCTGGTAATAGTGCAAAGTGTAACAGGATATAGATAAATAATTAGAGACAAAATGAAAATAGTAAATGGATAACTAGAAAATGGTAATATGGTAAAATGATAAAAAAGGGAAAAGGGTAAAAAGGTTAAAGGACTAAAAAGTGAAGAGGTAAAAAGGAAAAAGTGTAAAAAGGCAAAAAAGATAAAAATGGAAAAAGGAAAAAAAGCTAAACAAGACAGAAAGATAAAAAGGTAAGAAGTAAAAATGTAAAATGGTAAAATGGGTTGAAAAGTAAACTGGTGCAAAGGTAAATAGGAAAAAGGTAAAAATATGAAATGTAACAAATAAAATGACAAAAAACATGTAAAAATGTATAAAAGCAAAAAACGAAAAAAGGTAAAAAGTTAGAAAGATAAGAAGGAAAAATGGTTGGTTGAAAGGATAACAAATAAAAAGGTAACATGGCAAACACTTCAAGGTAAAATGTTAAAAATGTAAAAAGTTAAATATAAAAATGTAAAAAGCTGAAAAGGTAAACAGAAAAAAGGTAAAAGGTGGAAAGATAAAAGAATAAAAAGGTAAAATAGTAAAAATGTAAAACGATAAATAGGAAAAAGGTAAAAACGAAAAAAGTGAAAATGTAAAACGGTAAAAAGATAAAAGGACAAAGGTTGAATTGAATGGTAAAAAGTAAAAGGGTATAAAAGGTAAAAAGTTAAAAAGGCATCAAAGTTAAGAAAAAGTGAAAAGGTAAAAAATGGTAGAATGATAAAAAATAAAGACACAAAAGTTGAAAAAATTAAAAAGTAAAAAATGGTGGAAAGATATAATGGTAAAATTTAAAAAGGTAGAAGGGGTAAAAAGGTTAAATAGTAAAGAGAAGAATATAAAAAATTAAGCAGAAAAATGATAAAAAGAATATGTATAAAGGAAAAAAGATAAAAATGCAAAAATGTAAAAGAATAGAAAGGTGAGAAGGTCAAACGTAAAAAGGTAAAAATAAAAATGTGAAAAGAAGAGGAGACAAAGTTAAAAAAATAAGAACGTTTAAAGGTAAAAAATGAAAAAAGGGTAAAAAGTTGAAAGCTAAAAAGGTAAAAACATAAAAAGATTAAAAGTTACAAAGATAAAAAGGCAAAAAGGTAAAACGTTTAAAGAGTAAAACGGTGTAAAGGTAGAATAATTAAATGATAAAAAAGCATACAATAAAAATGTAAACCGGTATAAAGGTAAAACAGTAAAATGGTAACGGGGTAAAAAGGTCAAATAGTAGAAAACTAAAAAGGAAAAAAAGTAAAAGGTAAACAGGTAAAAAGTTAAAAAAGTGTAACGGCAGAAAGGTAGAAAGGTAAAAATGTCAAAACGTGAAAAGGTAAAAAATAAAAGATAAACAGTTAAAAAGTAAAAAGATAAAATGGTTAAAAGTTAGAAAGGTCAAAAAGCAAAAAGGTAAAACGTTTAGAGTAAAACGGTGTAAAGGTTGAATGACAAAATCGTAAAAAGAAAAAAAAGCAATAAAAAAATATAAAAGGTATAAAGGTAACAAAGTAGAAAAGTAAAAAGGTGACAAGGTTAAAACGTAAAATGGTAGAAAGCTAAAAAGGTAGGACGGTGAAATGGTAGAAAATTAAAAAGGTATAACAGTAAAAAGTCGGTTCCGACAGCATAAGTCACCAAGTGACTTTACGTTTATCCGGACATGCCGCAGCGCAGACTCAGGTGATTCGCATTTAATCCCAAAATATTCTGACTCCTGTGTGTAGAAGACAAAAGGTTGAATCGCCGGAAAACTCTAAGCTTGCTCATATGACCGTATTCTACGCTTTTCTAAACTTTCTTCCTTCAACTCCTTGCTCTTTCTTGAAGACTATGGTTCTTAATCTTGAAAAATACTTAATATCTTCCTGTCCCTTGCTAATTGAATGTCGTTACAGCATAAAAAACTAAAAAGCTATACAGGTGAAAAGGCCAAAAGATAATCAGGTAAAAATGTAAAAATGTGTAACGGCAAAAAGGTAAAAATTTAAAAATGTCACAACGTGAAAAGGTGAGAAAATAAAAGATAACTAGATAAAAAGTTAAAAATGGAAAAGACAAGATGGTAAAAGAGCAGAAAGCTAAAACGACGAAAAAGGTAAAAAGGTTGAAATGTAAGCTGGGAATTGACAAAAATGTAAAAATGTAGATCTAAAAAGATAGGTAGGTAGAAAGGTTAAAAGGCAAAAAAGGTAAAAAAATACAAAGGTAAAAGGATGAGAAGGTAAAGCGATATGAAAGTAATATAGTGAAGGGAGTGGGCGTAGCGTATTGGTAAATCGATTGCCTTGTACGCAGCGCACCTGGGTTCGAGCATAAGGTTAGAAATTTTTCCTAAGGGATTTTTCTAACCCGAAGAGGCGAATGACCTTAAGGTTAAAACCTCTATAATTGAAACAAAAAAATAATATAGTGAAACGGTAGAAGATAGAAAACTAAAAAGGTAAAAAAAAGAAAAAACGGTAAATAGGTAAAGATAAAGTAATAAAAGTGAAAAGGCAAGAAATAAAGCGAAAATGTAAATCGAGAAAAAGTTACAAAATAAAAAGATAGAAACGAATGGTAAAAAGGTAGGAAGCTAATACAGTAAAAAGTAAAATAGTAAAAAGGTTAACAGGTAAAAAGCAACAAAAAAAAAGAAACAGTTTGAGTTATCGAGTGGAAAAACAGTAAAAAGTTAAAAAAGAAAAGGTAAAAAGATGAAAAGATTAGGTAAAAAATTAAAAAGGTAAAGGCGTCAAGAGATAAAAATATAAAAAGATAAAAAAGTTAAAAATTTAAAACGTATAAAGCAGTGGTTTTCAACCTGTTTTCATTCCATGTACCCCTTCCCGAACATTGATCTCCCTCATGTACCCCATTCTGAAAATTGTATACCACCATTACACACCGTCTGAAAATGATTATCAATTTGATGATAAATTGATAACTGTACTATTTTCAATTGGTAACCTGTTCTTGAAGACACTTTCATAAAAAAATATCCGACGGGATAGCTATAATAGTAAATTAAAATTTACCCCGCATGATTCCACCCCATAGAATAGTCTAATTCACCCCTGGGGGTGAATTCACCACCGGTTGAAAACCACTGGTATAAAGATACGGTCAGAAGGTAAACAGGTAAAAAGATAAAAAAAAAACTTTAAAGGTAACTAAATGAAAAGGTAGAAGAACAAAAATTAAAAAAAAATGGTACAGCTAAAGGGTATAACGGTAAAACAAAGAAGGTGAAAGCCAGAATGCAAAATATAGACAAGAGAAAAAAAGTTAATAGATAAATGATAAAAGAGAAAAGGTAAAAAACGAAAGCAAATAAATGAACGAAAGTTATCACGAATATAACAGAAAACAGTAAAATATAATCAAAACCACAAACATAGTTTTTTGTGGTTTTCTTAGATATTTTAGATAGGTGAGTACGAATAGAAAAAGATGAAGCAGTTTACGTTTCGGCCCACGATTTCCTTTTGCCATCATCAGGACTATCTGTATTCCTTGATTTAAAGGAATTCTTCGAACTGATTTTTTATTCTGACCCATTTCTCTGTCAACATCAGTTAATATTTTAGTTTCTTACGTAGAAGAACTTGATGTCAAATCGTTTCTTTTCCCATAGTTTTGATATGACTATAGACTAAATACACACCAGCTTCTGCACGGTTTCCCAAAATAATCCCCCGAGGCAAACGAAAGCCGTCATCAATTTATGAAATTTAATATGTATGCAAATGCAAACATCCTTAATAATCGGGATTACACCGATATTACCTAGAATTTTATTGCCCATCATCATCAGCAGCACTCCGTCTTCTTCCCTTTCCCAGCCCGTTGTTCCGACTGAGTTAGCAAGTGGGAAAAGAAGCAACGCCGCGCCATCCAACGCCACCCGCGCCATCCAACCAAGAACCGGATTTTAATAACGCTCGATTCAATCTGTTTTTCTACACTTATGACCAGCCACCACCACCCTATTCTCTCTTTGTCTCACTGGTTCCTCGTTATGATCAGTTGCGAAACGAAAACAGTTATTGTGCGGTTTTCCCACCCCTGTTCCCATACCCCATTCTTTTTTTCGGTGAAAATCAACTCGCCGGCGGGTAAATGTATGTGCCGTAGTTAAGGGGGCCATAAAAATTCATTACTTTTTTCTCCTGAAACGAGATCGGCAGCGAAACGGAGGGAGATTCGCTTTTTAACCTTCTACAGCCGTGGGTGATGGGTGCAATATGCTCGCTGCACAATCCTTGCAGTGTAGATGTGTTCTTCCTCTTCTTCTTAATTCTAGCTGCCCTCGGCCTGGGAACGGATAGTCGATTGACACTGGGCTGCTTTGCATAATAGCGGATTATTAATATACCCGTTTGCTGGTGGGTAATTGATTGCCCTTTGAATGATAATTAACACCGGGTTGGGTGATGGATTGCACCTTACGGTGATGGTTTTTGCCGTTTTCTTCCGGGACGACGATTTTAACCGAAGGGGCAGCAGCTTGCTGTGATCCGGTGACGCTAGTCCAGTATAGTTCAGTGATCAGTGTGCTGATTTTACTGATGAATCTGTCAACTCTGTCAATCTGTCAACTATGCAAATCTGTTAATCTGTGTTTGCAACGTATTTGCTTCACATGGAACAGTCACCGAATTTTTGGACAAGGAGCCAAATACTACCTCATTGAAATGACCTTCCCTTCCCCCCGTTCAATAAAGGTGGCGGGTAATTTGGCGTGTCACTGATTAGAGCCGACCCGGTTACACGTCTGGTTACCGTTAAACCGCTGCTATCTAGAATGGCCTTTAGCTGAGGATAAGTGTACAATAATGCACACGCGAACGGAGAATTCGATAATAGCAGTCCTCTCGCAGTGAGCAAATGGACGAAGGTCGTTATCTGAAATAGTTTTCGTCTGTGTGTTTCGAAGCTGAGTTCGGTTAACAACTTTTACGATGTCGTAATTGGATGTCTAACTTTTACGACAATTTTTGGACACGATTTGGAAATGAAAACAAATACGGCGGACGAATTACGACCGGGATTTATTAAGGGGCTGCTTGGTCGGTAGTTTGTTGTACAGATGCATTACTGATAAAAACGACATTTCAAGTGAAAATATTCGTAGTGCTTCAACGTACTGAACGGTCGTAATGATACCGGGAGCAAATTGGTACGAATTAGATCTGTGATTTCGTTCGTAGCTTCCGAATGTATTTTGAATTATTTGTATGTTCCAGTTTTAGGTTTCAGATTCTTTAGACGAAAGTTTAGATTGGGATCGATTTTTCACGGTTTAGCGTTGGAAAATTATTTCAAAGCATTTCACTTTTAATAACGGATAAAATCATCTGGGCTCGGATAAAACATTCTATTTGACATGCAAGCCAAGTTTTAATTTTAGTCTATTTTCTATCCAAGTAAGTAGGTTTGAGAAAAATTATCAAAACATTAGAAAACTTGTCGTGGGGGCACCGTTGGGACCTACGATAATCGGAAAAGTTAGTTCTGGTACGGAACAGGGAGCGTCGAAAAGCCGATATTTACATGCGGTGAAACTGACGGCAGCCAGGGGCACCAGAGCGGCAACGAGCAGGAACTTGAACATCTTGGCTACTTGAACCTTGCTTGCTTGAGTCGTCGATTAGCTGAAGTGTGTGGCTCGGCTATCGGTGTGAAACTGTATTTATTCAATCAACGCGGCAGATTTCCACACGAACTGGAATCTAATCAAAGGGCAGCTTGAATCTAACAATAATAAACAGTGTCTTTTCGTATCGGCCAATTTGGAGACTACGATAATAAATGAATCATATGGTCAGATAAGGGGACCCAAGGCTGGGCAAAGTTCTCCGGGGAGGTCTCCCCACTGAAGTTTGGTGATATGCGATTGATTCGATAATCCAGAAACCGTTTTGTTTAAAGTCCGAAAGCTTATCACGGTCGAATAGCTCGATTGAACTGGAAAGGTGTTGTCGGACGACAATTTATTGATTTACTCCCTTGGCGACTGAGAGGTTTTGTTGAACGGCTGATAATAAATTGATTTGTTTCCATTTGGTCAGCACTACCACGGATGTATGAGCTATCGAAGGGTCGAGAATTCAGGCAAGCCGATTGGATTTTACACCTTCCCGTTACAAAAAATACTGCCGTTATTTTTGAATCCAGTCGTTTGAATGTCGAAGTTTGACTCATTTTTCAATTAATTAAAACATCTCATAAAAATGAGAGATCTTCAAAACTACTCCCTTAGACTTCCCCAGATATGGGTCTCAAGATTCTCGTATCAATATTGATCAAACAGAGCAGAGCAATAAAATGTTCAGTAGTTAATTATTGTATTGCCGCTAGGGGGGACTTGGCCATGTATCCACTACTCTGTCATCAATGTAATGTGATATTGGTTTCGGAATATTGGTGATATGAGATCAGACAATCTCACGGTCCATGAGGATTGCTACGAGTGCTTGATGCATTATTTTCCAATATCGACTTCTGCTCACATCTTTCAATACTTTCCTTGTAACTCCCTTTAATGACCCTTTTGAATATCTCAAAAACTAATATTATATTAATAAAAGTAACTAAACGACTAGATGAAAACTATGCTTTTAAGATCACAATACCCGCTTGTATCGACATCAAATCAATTTTTACTCTTACGTCCAACTTCGTGGTACTGATGTAAACGTTGCTGAGTCGGTGGCATTACATTAAGTAGGCACCATTCCAGCGTTCCTCATTTTATTCCAGCTATCGGTGAATGTGGCCGTAACCAACAATGGCAGTTTTTATGCTGTTAAATTGTTGAGGACGATAGACAAGCTGCTTTTTGCGGAAGGAGGCGAGAGAGATTGCAGATAGAATGGAACTATCGAAAGGAGTTTTCTGACCAACAGTCTGAGTTACTTCATTTACGCGGATCTCCATGTATCACTAACAAAAACTACTTTACACAATTAACGACTTAATCCATCTAGCAGTGAGATGAAACATTGCTTTTGTCACTGTTGGATTATTCATTAATTTGCAGAACTCATGCGAAGTAGGCACCCAACTAGGGACCATTAATAAATTACGTAACGCAAAAATTGCACAAAATTGACTCCCCCTCCCCCTATTTAACAAATTGTCACAAATTTTTCCATCCCCCCTCCCCTGTTACGTAACAAATTCCAAGAAAAAAATGAAAACATGTTACGTAATGATCTAGTTAACACCCCCTCCCCCATATGTCACAACTTGTCACAACTTGTCGTACCCCCTCCCCCCATAAAGCGTTAAGTAATTTATGAATGGTCCCCTAGATGTAGAATGAACACAGTTTATAGTTCTGCACGAGTAAAACTTGAATAAATTGAATAAATGATTAAAAATCAATGAAACAAGTGAAATTGAAAAAATAAATCAAAGTTATCAAATTCATGAATAATAATAAATTTCAATTAGTTCAACTCAATAAATGGAAGATAAGAAAATTTTAAAAAAGTTGCAAAATTAATAGATTAAATTAGATTGAGTCAAATAAACAAATTGGATGAAATGAATAAAAGAAATGACTAATTAGAATGATTAATATTAATAAAATGGAGCACCCGAATAAAATGTTTGAACTAGAATAAATAAACAAAATAAATTAATGAAATTTATCCAATTAAATGAATAAATTTCGGACTTTCGATTCTCTCACTGATAAAATGACAAAAAAGAGGCGTTTGATTTATTTGGGTGTTAGGAGCGATGCTTCTTGATGTCTTGCCTTTTTGAGGGTTTAAATTAATTAAATGAATTAAATGTATGTAATTAATTTAATGAAATTAATTAATTCAATGAATTTATTGAATTTATTCAATTTATTGAATGTATTGAATTTAATGAATTTAATGAATTTAATGAATTTAATGAATTTAATGAACTTAATGAACCTAATGAACTTAATGAACTTAATGAACTTAATGAACTTAATGAACTTATGAACTTAATGAACTTAATAAACTTAATAAACTTAATGAACTTAATTAACTTAATTAACTTAATGAATTTAATAAATTTAATGAATTTAATGAATTTAATAAATTTAATGAATTTAATGAGTTTAATGAATTTAATAAATTTAATGAATGTAATGAATTTGATGAATTTAGTGAATTTAACGAATTTAACGAATTTAATGAACTTAATTAATCTAACGAATTTAATAAATTTAATTAATTAATTGAACTAAGCGAATGAAAACTACTTTGAAACTTTAAAAAGTACTTTGTAAAGGCTACCAAGTTTGCAGACCATATTTGTGAAAACGACCACGCAATCAAACACGTTAACACAGATACGCTTCTGCCCTTCACGATAATACGATCTTTGCAGCCTTGACCCATGCCTTCAGTAGGATCATTCTCGAAAAAAATTGTTTTTCCTCATGTAGACTAGACAACAAATTTCAGGGCGATATTGCTGGGAATTCTAGTGTTCTGGATAAACTTATTTTTTTCTAGCATCTGAACCGTACACTCAAAATAATTCATCAGACTCGCGAACATTCCAGGGTCAACGCGAATATGCAAATGACCACGCGGTTATACAATCTAATTTATGCAAGCGATGCTACATACACGCAAGTACATGCGACACGAAAACGCTCACACGATCAAACACGTTACCATACAAATGCTCGAGCGTCTCGCGATCATCCACACACATCTATGCCCACGATCCCGCACAAATGAAAACGACCCGGCGATTAACTCGACGTGGTGAGTTCCTTCAAATATATAAACGCTCATTCTCAAGCGATCATGCTGTCTCCATTTCCCCGATTTGGACCCAACACAATCAGAATCACGGCCATCTCATTTGCAAGTGTATGGGGAGTGTATCTCGCAGGGAGTCCTGCCATGCTTCAGTTGGCTTACATTTTGGCTAAAGTAACAAAGTTGCAAATCTCTTTTGTATTGAAAGTTTGCAGCTTGCAGACAAAAATGCTCTTTTGCAAAATGTTGTTCCTTTAAATTAAATTAACAGGTAATATCATTTGCAGTGGAAAATGTGAGCCGTCTGTAGTTCTGAAAAAATCAACTCGCATTTCCAGTAACCTAAATGGTCATGCAATCGGATAAAACGCCTGAAAACTGATATAAAGGTTGACCTTACAAAATTCACTAAACATAGAACATATTTCCTCGAATTGCGTTATGCGGCAATTAAAAACTCGTACAAGCGGCTGAACGAATAATAACAAGGAGGACCCAATTTTATCAGCCTTCGATTCTGTCAGCCAGTCAGGGTTATGAGGCTACGTCTCGCGGCTAAAGAAGAATATTTGAACATCTGCTGATTAAAATTAACCACGACATTGCTATACCGTACTCGTACATGGTAGGTCGCGAAATGTCAGTGAAAATAGCACACTATCTCTGAAACATTTACCACTCCCTTAGGTGTACCGCAAGGAAGCCACTTTAGTCCTTTCTTATTGCTGATCTACGTCAATAACGTTAGTTTCCTCTTAAAGTGTTTAAAGCTTTGCTTTCCTTTCGGCAGTCTTCCGGTTCTAGTTTGCTTATTTCAAATCAAAGTAGTTACATCAAACTAAGCGGTCTTCCATTGCTTTTATCGGAACTGTTGTGAACTATAGAATGTTTAAATTTCACAATAGATGCGCCTGCGTGATCAGTTTGCGTCAGATAGTCGTCCATTTATTATATTGAATTGGTAATAATTTCAACGAGAGAGGATCTTATTTAAATTTGACTTCTAGAAACGTTTAATCGGGATACCGTAGAATCTGGAGTAGATACCAGTTTCATGGAACAAATTTCGTCAAGCCAACCATCACTACAGCAATCAATATCTGTTCGTTCACTACATGGTGCTAGTAGAGCCCTCTTGTCGAACACCCAATCATATCTCCTTCTATCGGAACCGGACGAAAAACGGCATACGGCAAAGATAGCTTCCAGCAACAACCACGCACACGACCTGAAAGAGTATCAAATTACACAAAAGGGAGGAGATTGATGCGGTTTTCACACACTATTATCTTATCCAACGTTTCTCCCTCCCGCGGGTAGAGAGCTCCATCGCCGACCAATCTTCACCTCGTGAATTTTCTGCCTTTTCTCACATGCACACACACACATTTCCACTTTATTATTTATTACCATTTTATTGCCAACAGCAGCGAGTCGAACCACTCGCGCACTCCGGAGATTCGTTTTCGGCTGGCTGCGGCAGCCAGGCAGGGCCGAGGAAAATCCGTCAAAATATTGCTCGGCTCACTTGGATATCAGTCGGTCCGAACGAATGAAGCGTTTGAATGAATGACAGACGACCAACAAGCAGTCTTCTGCAACCAGAGAGAGAGAGAGAGAGAGACAGGGAGCAAGTCCGGATATTTGATATTCGAGATTATGCCATCCAAAAAACTACCACCCCAACTGCTGTTTCATACATTGCATATGCTGAGGTGGGGGGTGGTTTGAGGGTGTACGTTCAGATTTTATTATACTATCGGGTGTTCATAGAACTCACCCACCGCCAGACCCGGTTCGGGGAAGACATCGACGATCAGCGCCTGTTTGGTTCCCTGCAGTGCTCTAGGCAAGCCGAAGGATGATTTTCCGAATAAACAAGTTTACGGCTCATTCTCTCCTTCCCTTTCCCCACGCTCAATGACGACCGCCAGGATTATGGAGCGTTTTGTGAAAATTTGATATCAACTACTCTGTGTGGGTCGTCGGAAAACGGCAACGGGAGTTGGGGATAGGCATTTCCGCCAATCCCTCTACGACATAACGAGAAAGTTGGTTGAATTTTTATGGTGATTTTATGGTTTGGCATGTTCAATAACTGCACTCGTTTTTGAAGTGTTGGTTAGAGCTGCGTACGGGGCATATGGCGATAGAAGTGGAAAGGAAATGGGATTCTTATTCGAAAGAATATTGGTTTTTTATTAAGTATAGGGGCGAATCGAACGATTCGTAGCTTAAATTTGGATGCTTTTTTGTTGGCAGATATTTATTTATTAAAATAGTTAAAAATTGTACTTCAAAACTTGTGATACTAAAGCGCATAATTTTCATTTGTTCAAGCGAATCTTTCAGTTGTTAAGAAACTGAATCAATAGCTGACCGAAAGCACCTTTCCAGTTCAATCGAGCTTCTCGACCGTGATAATCTTTCGAGCTTCAAACAAAACGGTTTCTGGATTATGAAATCAATCGCATATCACCAAATTTAAGTTGGGAGACCTCCCCGGAGAACTTTGCCCACCCTTGGATGCCGTTATCTCACAATTTGATTCATTTATTGCCGTAATTTCCAATATGACCGATACGATCGCCAGAAGACACTGTTTATTATTGCTAGATTCCGGATTACGTATTGTTTCCCCCTGTACTTTGATTAGACCCTTTCCAAGCGATATCTAATCTCTAAACGGCACGTGTGGAAACCAATCGCGTTGACTGTATAAATACGGTTTCGCACCGTTAGCCCAGTCACACACTTCAGCTAATCGACGACTTAAGTAACCGATTCAAGTAGCCAAGATGTTCAAGTTTCTGCTCGTTGCCGCTCTGGTACCAGCCATGACCCTGGCTGCTGTCAGTTTCACCGCATGTAAGTATCTACTTTTCGACGCTCCCTGTTCCGTCCCGCAACAAAACTAACTCTCCCGATTATCGTAGGTCCCAACGGTGCCCCCACACCAGCCTCGCTGACCGTCAACGATTGTTCCGGTGACGTTTGTACTATGACTGCAGGACAAGCTGTGAATGCCCTGGCCACTGGAATAGTGAGCCCCATCGATAGTGCCTCTGCCACCGCTCACATCACCGTCCGACTCGGTGGTTTGGATCTTGGCTTCGTGATTCCCCAGGAGCTGGCGAATGCTTGCACCGTTGGAATTCAGGGTGGCTGTCCGCTTTCTGCCGGAACTGGCTTCAACTACGCTCTGTTCGATGACTCCCTGGATGTGCCGGCCCGTGGTGTTGCCGTGGAGATCGAGGTCGGTCTGACCGGGGACGGCGGTGTTGCGCTGGGTTGCTTGAGATTCAATGCTATCATTGCTTGAGAAGGATTGTGTGTGCATTGTTTGTTTATTTGATGGAATAAATCCGTTTTGGTCATGTTTTGATATTCTGATTATGGTCTTATTAGTGGTGGCTCCCATGTTACTCTCATGCTCATAGTCCGGCTGGAAGCCTATTCCAGCTGGAAGCCTATTCCAGCTGGAAGCCTATTCCGGCTGGAAGCCTATTCCGGTTGGAAGCCTATTCCGGTTGGAAGCCTATTCCGGTTGGAAGCCAATTCCGGCTGGAAGCCAATTCCGGCTGGAAGCCTTTTCCGGCTGGAAGCCTTTTCCGGCTGGAAGCCTTTTCCGGCTGGAAGCCTTTTCCGGCTGGAAGTCTTTTCCGGCTGGAAGTCTTTTCCGGCTGGAAGCCTTTTCCGGCTGGAAGCCTTTTCCGGCTGGAAGCCTTTTCCGGCTGGAAGCCTTTTCCGGCTGGAAGCCTTTTCCGGCTGGAAGCCTTTTCCGGCTGGAAGCCTTTTCCGGCTGGAAGCCTTTTCCGGCTGGAAGCCTTTTCCGGCTGGAAGCCTTTTCCGGCTGGAAGCCTTTTCCGGCTGGAAGCCTTTTCCGGCTGGAAGCCTTTTCCGGCTGGAAGCCTTTTCCGGCTGGAAGCCTTTTCCGGCTGGAAGCCTTTTCCGGCTGGAAGCCTTTTCCGGCTGGAAGCCTTTTCCGGCTGGAAGCCTTTTCCGGCTGGAAGCCTTTTCCGGCTGGAAGCCTTTTCCGGCTGGAAGCCTTTTCCGGCTGGAAGCCTTTTCCGGCTGGAAGCCTTTTCCGGCTGGAAGCCTTTTCCGGCTGGAAGCCTTTTCCGGCTGGAAGCCTTTTCCGGCTGGAAGCCTTTTCCGGCTGGAAGCCTTTTCCGGCTGGAAACCTTTTCCGGCTGGAAGCCTTTTCCGGCTGGAAGCCTTTTCCGGCTGGAAGCCTTTTCCGGCTGGAAGCCTTTTCCGGCTGGAAGCCTTTTCCGGCTGGAAGCCTTTTCCGGCTGGAAGCCTTTTCCGGCTGGAAGCCTTTTCCGGCTGGAAGCCTTTTCCGGCTGGAAGCCTTTTCCGGCTGGAAGCCTTTTCCGGCTGGAAGCCTTTTCCGGCTGGAAGCCTTTTCCGGCTGGAAGCCTTTTCCGGCTGGAAGCCTTTTCCGGCTGGAAGCCTTTTCCGGCTGGAAGCCTTTTCCGGCTGGAAGCCTTTTCCGGCTGGAAGCCTTTTCCGGCTGGAAGCCTTTTCCGGCTGGAAGCCTTTTCCGGCTGGAAGCCTTTTCCGGCTGGAAGCCTTTTCCGGCTGGAAGCCTTTTCCGGCTGGAAGCCTTTTCCGGCTGGAAGCCTTTTCCGGCTGGAAGCCTTTTCCGGCTGGAAGCCTTTTCCGGCTGGAAGCCTTTTCCGGCTGGAAGCCTTTTCCGGCTGGAAGCCTTTTCCGGCTGGAAGCCTTTTCCGGTTCGAAATCTTTTCCGGCTGGAAGCCTTTTCCGGCTGGTAGCCTATTCCGGCTGGTAGCCTTTTCCGACTGGAAGCCTATTGCGGCTGGAAGGCTATTCCGGCTGGAAGCCTTTTTCGGCTGGAAGCCTTTTCCGGCTGGAAGCTTTTTCCGGCTGGAAGCCTATTCTATATTTTTTTCTGGATTCCCCGAACAATTGCCTTCAGAAAGCATCTTGCGGATTGATTCGAGAGGAAACAGTACTGGAGAAACAATCAAAATTTAGTCGATGGAGGGGGGTCCAGTTCTTCCATTAAACCGAGGGATTGGTCAATTATCACGAAAATTTGAATTTTTTATATAAATGTGGGTCATTCCACGCGAAGTGATCAACAAAAGATGCAAACTTGAAATCGACCATCACGAATTTTAACCAAATTTGGAGGTATTATTCATCTAGGGCCAATATATAAAAATCCAATTTTTTGTGTCAATTGAACCACCCCTCGGGCCATGGGAGCACCCCCCCCCCCCCGTTTTGACAAATTGCCAAAACTTGATTTTCTTTTGATCATATCTCCGGTTCTATTTACTCTAGAATCAAGCCACCAGATGGTTTTTGAAGAAAATTGTCCAAGGAATCTAGAAAAAGTATTAACCTTTTACGGCAGTGCTGCCAACTATGCGATTTTTTCAATTAAATATTAAAAGTTAATTTTTCTCTCAATACATACATTTTAATTTTGAAAATTTCAATGCCATGGTGTTCCTCAGATATTTTTTCATAAAAACATTACCAATCTCAATATAATTTGAGCGCATCCTGAGATACACCATTTTGGAGGGATAAACTCGCATTTTCCCATATAAAAAACCATTTTTATTGGCCAAAAGTGAGAAAATCTTCAAACGGTCATAAAAATCGATTCTGATCTGCTAGAAGCAAACCAAAAACCGTAGTTTTGCACCATTTCTCGTCTACTTCACAATAAATAATGTGTGAACGTAGAATATTCAAGTTAGTTTTTTTTATTGTTGTGCGCTTACGATTTTATATGGGAAATTGCGATTTTTTTAGTTCGAAGCAGAGTATCTCAGGATAGGGTCAAATTATATTGAGGTTATAAGTGTTTTATGTAAAAATGTCGGAGGAACACGATGGCACTAGAATTTTCAAAATTAAAATATGTGTGTTGAGAGAAAAATTATCTTTTAATATTTAACTGAAAAAATCGCATAGTTGGCAGCACTGCCTGCCGCCAAGTAATAATATTTTTTTCTAGAATCCTTGATTTTCTTCAAAAACCATCTTGTGGCTTGATTCTAGAGTAAATAGAACAGGAGATAAGATGAAAAGAAAAATAAGGGTTTTTGCAATTTGGCAAAACGGTGGGTCATGGCTCAAGGGGTAATTCAATTGTCACAAAAATTTGGGCTTTCACATATTGGCCCTAGATGAACAATTCCTCCAAATTTGGTTCAAATCCGTGAAGGTCGATTATAACACGACCCTCGGCTACTTCACGTAGAATGACACATACGCATTTGGTGCTATTATAGAGCAAATATAAAGCCAATATAAAGCTAATGTAACGCCGTGGTATTATTAGTGACGGTTCTCCTCTTGAGTAATATATTCGAAATATTTCATTGCTTTCGAACATATCCACTATAGCCTAGGTAGCAAAAGGAGCACACGTGTCTCAAATGACGAGGCAAGATGCCGATGTTTGCAACTTACTAAAGGTAGTTTTCGTAAAACTATTTCGATATATTATTAAACACCAAACACCGTGTTCAAATTTTTCTTCTGTTTCGATTATGAAGATATTTAATACTTTAGGATTATTCGGCTCTTTATTCGGGTTAGAAAAATTCCCCAGACCAAGAGAGGCAACTGTTTTCCAGAGGGACACTGCATCTCAAAAAAAAAACGTTTCATGGCATTTTAAAACATTTCCCGTTAAAAATACTATACTCGATTTTTCTAAATTTCTAAGAGGTCCCTTTTTTAGTTGTTTCGGCAGCCAAAATTAGCCTCGTTGTTCCACAGGGTAGTGTACTAGGATCACTTTTATTTATCCTATACATTACCGACAGGAAACAGATCTTTGAGAATTCAGAAATAAACACAGTTTTGCTTATCATGGGTGATAGTTTCGATAAGTGCTAAATGTACCTCGGATTAACAATGTTTAGCGATTGGTTGAAGTAGAAAAAACTCAAATGCGCGTGAATGTCTCTTTTTGCGGCTGTGTCCTACCCTATTTCAGCACTTTGTTACCTACAAGCAACAGTCTACTGTAATTCTACCCGCATCCAGTGGGAATACATGAATTGATGGTGATTTTCTACTACAATCGTACAAGATAATAACTTCAATTTAATTCGAATTGCACATAGTGAGTATAGATGTTTTTACTATCTTTTTCCTAAAATCCCTCACCCTTCCCCAATCATTTTCAGTCGAAAAATCAACTCATTAATTCATCGCAATAAATTCTCGTTAAATCCCTTTCAGTCACTCAGCGAATATCACGAACCACTGCCAATCACGGATCTATTCAGAGTGACTACTTTTCGGAAAACTCAGCTGTCATTTCGAATAAAGTTCCGCTTTCCACACTTCATCTTGCTCCAAGCAACGTTAGCAGCAGCACCAGCAGCTCCGGGTTTGAGCATACAAAAGTGCGACACTAATGATATGAGAATCACAATGAAGTCTTTTTATAGGACCTCGGGACCCTGCCTGCCTGCCAGACACTCTCGCACCGTTCAAGCCGAGATTGTTAAAAGTGCACTGGAAAACCCTTTCCTAATAGCATCGATTCGTCCGATTCGCTCGTTCTCTCCCTCATAGCTTGCAGTTTGAGGTTTGATAAATGCAAATTAACGTCACTACATATAAGGAGAAATATATTATTAATATGATATTTTTCTATGTCGTTTCGAAGCTGGCTCGGTGGCTTCTTTCCTTTTTCTTGCTCCAGCCCAGGCTCATTCGAATCCGGACAGTCCGATATGGGGGGGGGGCATCGTGCAACAAAACGCGCCTTCGGTGAAGCTAATAAATGAATTTTGACCGTGCGTGTTTTTTTTCTCTTTTGAAGGTACACACAAAATTTATTTCTGTACAACAAACAAAAAAAAATAACATTCGATAATTGACACTTGAGAGAACCTCGACAAAGACTTCTTAATTCACGGAATAATTTTCGATCATCCTGCCGAGCTTGATTGTTGTTGACGTCCCGCACGAACAAAAGTGTTGATGTCCCGTACGAACAAAACCTGGACACCCGACCGAATGGGATCGGCCTTTTTTCGGTTTAGCGTACAATTCGTGCATAAAATATGAATCAGAAACAGAAACCCGCTCCGGCAGGTAACGATTGCATCGTTCTCGCGCGCTCCTTGCCTCGGCTAGATCTCGCCGCGGTTTGCTAGAGAAAATCACGCGCGCCCGGATTGAGTTGTCTTCTGCACAGCGCCCAGGTTTCCGTCAGTGCCCGACGCGACTGTCAGAGCCCTTCAGCGGACAGCATAATAGTCAATTAGTCATGATGGAAAATATATGGAGCAATTATTATTGTTGTAAATATTTTGCTACCTTCCTTCCTTCCGTTTCATTCCCATACTCCTATGTAGGCCTGTTCTGGAACGGGATTGACTTTTAGGAACTGCGTCTCTCGCGTTGCACATCATCGTCACTCGGATGGTGGAGCACTGGTCGGGATCGTTGGGGCCGTCCGCCGTCGCAGAAGAAGATATATCCGTTAAGCGTAATAATGGTATTCGATATCAATCACCCGGCGCCATTGTGGTTTTCCTCCGTTGCATTCGCTGATCAGTGAATTGTTTGTGCGCATATACATTTAACGAGGTGATTGAAATTCCTGAATTTGAAATTTGTTCGTCTTTTCGGTTGTGGTAGAAGAGTGGGTTGGAGAGTTGCACAGGAAAAGCGAGAGCGAGAAAAATTTATATGGATCATTAATAGGATGATTGTTTGGGAATGGAGCTTGTTACACTGGCTACTCAAATTGGAAAACTGTGACAGGATTGTTCGTAATGAATAGGAAAATGTTCAATCCCTGAAGGAGTGCACAGTAAATTCGTAATGTCTCTGCATAATTGTATGGTTTCAGTTACGCTTTCTAAATCAATTTATGAGTTCGTAAAAAAAACAAATTTACCCTAATTTGCTCAGTAATTGGTTTGTTGTTTGAATAGTATAATTAGCTCTTGATTTTGACTATTAGATTCTGAAGACATGAAATCGAAACGTTACTGCCACCTTATCATCTTATAAATTCAACCAGTTGCAACATTTTAGCCGCTCTCTCTCTCTAATTGCATATCGATGTCTGTTTGCTGAATCTTCGCGTCGTTTTCAAATATGCATCGAAATTAATTGGTAACTAAGGCATTGGGGAAAATGTTTTTTTTAATTCTCAAAGGCCCCCTCTCATATTGTGACAAATGTCAAAGTAAGCTCACATGCAAAATTTCACATCATTTGGACAATTCTAGACCCCGCCCACTTCGCTTGAAATTTTTGAAATTGGTACTATGGGAAAATATGGAGGTAAAATATTTTAAATGCTATAACTCTTGAAGTGGCACTCAGAAAAATATTACTGTTTCTAAAAAAAATACGGGAAGGTGGGGTACTGGGTCAGTTTGTCCCCAAAATCCCCTATTTTTAATAATTTTTCTGCTTCGTGATGCAAATCATACAAATTTTACAGTTTTTCTAATGTGAAAAAATCTCAGAAATCGAACGGAACCTTTTTGACCTTTGTCCGAATACGAGAAGTTTGGGTTAAGGAGCTTGAAATCGTGGCTAAATGTCAGAAAATTTGGTGTTTGTGAATTTTTCCGACAACGAATCTATTTTTATTGTATTGCTGAGAATTTTGCACGTTCAACAAGGTACAGTTTATAAAAATTGAGTGAATAATAGAGAAACATGCACGAGAAAATGATAATATTTAATATGGATGACAAAAAGCCCTATAACCCCAACTTTTCGTATTCGGATAAAGGTCAAAAAGGTGCCGTTGGATTTCTGAGATTTTTTCACATTAGAAAAACTGCAAAATATGTATGATTTGCATCAAGGAGCAGAAAAATTATTAAAAATAGGGGAATTCGGGGTCAAAATGACCGCACTTTCCCGCATTTTTCAAGGGACAGAACTATCTTCATTCAAATACTACGGTTATTTCCTTTAAAAAGAGGTGTGAATTGTAATTTTCTGAGTGCTGCTTCAAAAGTTATAGCATTTAATCTATTTTTCCTCCATATTGTCCACTAGTACTAATTTCAAAAATTTCAATCGATGTGGGCGGGAGTCTAGAATTGTCCAAATGATGTGAAATTTAGCATCTGAGCTTATTTTGACATTTGTCACAATATAAGAGGGTGAACCTTTGAGAATTCGAAAAAAAATTGCGACTACCTATTTGTAACCTTAGAAAGCGACTAAAATGCTGCAGCTGGTTGCAACACAACGTTCGTCGTGTGAACTTATCCAGAGAGCGACAATTTAAAAGAAACATTGATAGATATTTATAAGATTGATTGCCTAATATGTGATTACATGGGTGCGTTTCGACTTCGTCTCATCAGAAACCGACACTAACTTTTTGTCGGAATAGATTAGCGCCGGCTTGATGCAAAGTTTTTTCTCCTTAGGGTGAAATAAAGCATAGTAATATGTGATTGTCATCCGATTGAAAAGAGGACACAAGCACCAGCAGTATGTTTCTTTAGGTTCAACTAAGAAAGCCTCAAACAGTGGCCACTTTTGAAAACGAAAAACAAAGCTTCTTCAGTACCCTTTACAGAACCTTTTTGAAAATCAATCACTCTATTCAAAGCATTGTAAGAAAACTACTAGTTAAATGTTTTTTTCCTTTTCCAAAGATGGCTACTTCATGAGACTTTCTCATTTTAACCTTTTCTAATTCGTGGGTAAGTAAACCCGCATCTCAGTAATCCTGATGTTTAACTGGTGACAATATACAATCGTGTTTTAAATATTCTATAGCGATTTTCTTGTATCCCGCGAAAAGGCGAAGTTGGGCTGCAGAGGGTTGAGCAAGCAGTCCTGCCAAGGGTTACCCGATACGATTTGAAGAGATTTGTCCCTTAATGTGCTAATACCATTCAAAGTTTTCACACGATGAAGTAGGCGGTCTTTAAAACAGCCAACCCTGTTCAATAGCAAATCCCCGCATGATCACCTCGAATCGTAGACCACACCATCGATCTCAACTATATAAACGGGTATGTAAACGCGGCAGTCCTTCCTAAAATTGCCTTTTGAGCATATCTGGGCGACATTTCCAGATAACTATTACAGCTGAAAACTGATGCAGAAATCTTTGCGGATTATCCTAAAGAAGATCAGATATGGTTCAAGCCTAAAGCCCATGGGCAAAGTGTCTTAAAATAAGTCAGGATAAGCGTGCCATTTCCAAGCACCTTGTACTTTGGCATCTCTCAGGTTTGACTCCAATTTTGGGGTCCATTTCCGGGGTTCCAGGTTTCACGTCCATTCCTCCGGACCGGGACGGATTATTTTAACCTCCTTCGAACTGAAATTAATGTTTTCTTAGCAATATGAGGGAAAAGAGTAAGTTGTGTTTGACTACTTCTTGGGTTCAGATTTATTTTTCCCCAACTGACCATTTCAAAGTGACCAACATGCGTCTATCAATTATTTCAAATGCAAAATAAATCACCTTCACTACAACTATAGAAAATAATACTTTGCTATTTATGAATGTTGTAAATCTACACCACACTACGTCGCTCGAAATTGTTTTAGAAGTTGTACTTCTTTTAGTTTCACTTAATCATCTCACATTTGCTGATGCTTATCTGCTTCTGCTACTTGGCTGGAAGGTAGTGACAAAGAAAGACTCCCGTAACATACGGCAGTGGCCTTCCCAGACGATGCTGCTGTACTGTCAGCTGTAGAAAAGCGCAATGCTCGTTCGTCGTATCCTCCACAGCGAGAGTGGTTGGTGCTTTTAGATTTGTTTTGCGCTTCGCTGGCAAAGCGAAATCCCACACTTAACTAAACCTCTAAAACGGCACAGAAAAGTGGTGATTACACTCTACGGTTGATATGAGATAATCTTCCACCCAGTGCTAAATTGTTATCTTGACGGATTACAATAATTTAACTCAATAGGTGATAAAACATGAAGGTGTTCCAAAATAGTACCAAGAAATCGTTTTGCTTCGAACTTCTGAAATCTACTCCTAGGTTAGAAAATAAAATTCCACGTCTAAGTCTCGTCAGAGGTTGCAACCATACGCTTAGTAGATTGGCGACCTATTTTCACTTTATTTTTACGTATGAAAAATCTCACTTCACAATAGTTGAAAAGAAAACCAACAGGGTAGAGTGGTATCAAGTAGGTCCGTTTTTTTAGGAACTCTTGTGATGGTATTTTTGCACTGATTTTGACAAACAAGCACTCGTTGGAAAGGTTATACATCTGGTAACGTTTCGGCAATAATGATTTTGTGCATGGCTAAATATTTTTTAGGCTAAATTCTATAAGGCGAAAGTTCTTTTTTCGATGTTTTTAAAATCTGGGGGTACGATGGGTTACTATATTCGAGGCTATATAAAACAATGTACACATCTAGAAAATCAGCGGTTCAACTTTTATTTGAAGAGTATGAATACTGCAGGTCATTTAAAAATATTAACGCAAATAATAAATGCAATCCATTGACGTCATTCATGTAAGAATACGAGGAAGTGGCAAATGAGGTGAAAAATCATGAAACCGCGGAAGGAATTGTTGATAAAATAGGTTTTTCAGCAGCTGAGTCTGGTTTTGTTATTGTAAATGACTTTTGGTGTCCTCGTCATCGCCAGAGTGTGGAATTGAAGTTGTGCATTACGTTTTTTTTGTCAAAAATAAAAATGTCGAAACACCAACACAATTTCCGTGTTCAGTATTAATTTTTACGTAAGAAAAAACTCACTTGACTTTTTTTACATTGATTAAATGAAATAAACTGAGGACGAAGGATAACGCGTTTTCGCAGAACAACACGCGAAAACATAAACGACGCCGTAATTAAAACAGTTGATCCACGGTAACAATCAAAATGACAGATGTGTTCTCTACCGTGCATCTACTAATATCAGAACTATCGTAATATTCTAGGATTGTTGAATTTCACTGGAACGAAGAAACACGAAAAAATATCTTTTTCACTTGTCGATTGAAAAATTCTATTGAATATAAGCAACACTCCCGATAGCCGACTGTCCGGAGTTAAAGTTGCATATTTTACGCACCAACAATTTCCGTACCAATACAACAAACGATAAATCTAAATTCAATTCTCGGCAGCCGGCTTCCCAGAGCATTAAATACGTCATAACCCTTCAGAGAGTTGCATAGATCGTATCATTTATCAAGATGAATCCTGATCTATGTAGCTATTGATCCCATCCCACTAACCAATATTCCTTTCCGTGACAACCGCGGAGATGCAGAGGTATACACGGTCTCATTAACAACGGTTGTCGCACTAACATTCCCTTCCTTCCCCGATGACTGCAAGGACGTGGCCAACGCTGTTATTGACACCTCCAAATTTAGAACTTTCGAAACGTGCACATTGAGGATGGAAAGCTACTCCCAGGCTCCTTTCGTTGATTCTCTGTGCAATTTCGCTTGTTCTGGTCAATCACGGAGTAGCTACTACGAATTGTATATGTGACCAAAATCGAGATTAGATATTAGGTTTGCCCTGAACCATTATCGTCCAAAGTTCTGCCCATCAACGGTAATCCTCATCATCTATCACGAAAATTAGGCACATTGACAGATTGAAATATTTCAATCCGTCAAATCTGCTACTACTGCTGCAATCATCCAACATCCAAGTGGGCCTTGCCCGGCCACACCCATCATTACCAATCCGGACGTTGCTACACAAGCAAGGGAAACCGGAAGCTGGCGAAGAAATTGAATTTCCTTATTGAGTACGTGTCATTGATCTTCTTCGGCCCCAGATCGAAAACTTTCTTTGCATTCTCGGGAAGCAGGCAGTGTCGTAAAGGCGAAACGAACGGACGCGTACAGACGCAAAGGGGGCGAGAAAAACTAGCATTAATTTTCCGTCCCAGCTTCCTGCAAACAACCACCACCACCACCACGACGACCGGAACATCGCCCAAGTCTCTTTGTTCCGACCATGGCACGGTTGGCAGCAGCCAATAAATAATTGAAGTGAACATTGAATTTCCTTCCCCCGTCGGTCGGTTGGTCGGTCGGTCGGACGTCCTCGTAGTCGGATCGGTTTTTCGGGACCCTTCTGTCGAACGAAATGCGATTATGATAGAGTTTTGCGGGGTGGCGGACTGAGCTGAAAAAAACAACAACAACGACGAATGTTTGTTAGGCTAAACACTATTTAATGGAAATACGATACGGGAGACTTATGCTTGTGATCAATCGGATTTAGGGTACGGGGACGGGGATAAATCCTGTTTTGCTAAGTAGGGGTGACAGCGAATTGCGGGTCTGGGTATGTATTCGGTTGTCGAGTGCAGTTTTGGAAGTGTTCTGACAGTTCTGAATTCGGCCCTGGTTGCGGATAACCAGCGAACGAAATCATAGAGTCATAAAGCGAATGACAGATTAATCTTCTGTTAGCACTGATTCCGATTGTTCCTCTTGGAGGGTTACAGAAAGTTGTATCCCACGAGACAATTAGAGGGCGTTCAGTCACATCTGTGGGAAGCGGTTGCTGACGGTTAGGTTCAGTAGGCCTTGGACAAAAACTAAACACAGTTGGTGCTATCGGTCCTGTTGTTCTTTCACTTGACAGCTTTCTCAATCCGATTCGACGCAACAAGATAATATCCGTTTAACACAAAACAACAATCACGCCGAAATTAAGGTGCCACTCACCCGAGGGCCCTTTTGTTCGTCGTCATAAATACTGCCACGTGTCGGACCGTTTGTTGGCCACGCTGAAGATCACCGGAAGTCGTCCGCCGAAGGAGGGCGACCGTAAATTATATTAAAAAATTAATCCTTATTTTATTCATAATTGAGATTTGGTCTGCCGTCGGAGCAAAGCACCGGAGGATCGGTAGCGATGGGCGTGCGTCATTGTGCAAATATCGGCAAGAAGAGCGTGTGTTGTGTGAAACGGGAATAGTAAGAAGAAGAAGAGGAGATAGGTAGTAGGTAATCTCTCGCTGGTTATGTTTTATTAATTTTCGGCCGTTTCATTTGGCATACGAGGGCTAATCAAATTTACACTTGGACGGATGATGATCGACGAGCGGCGGCGGCGGTTCTACTCCGGTAGTTAAGGAGGGAGTGACGTCGGTAAATCACAAACAATTTAATGAATATTAATTATGCTTCGTGTTTCAATCATTCTGGTTATGAGAAGTAAAAATGCAAACTAACTAGATAATCACGGGTAATCACTGGATGAAGAGGATTATGAGGAACTTTTCTTTTTAGCTTTTCAATTCCAAACTGTGATAGATAGAAGTTAGAAAATATGATGTATACAATGCTTTTTGAATCGCGCAAATAAAAAAAATTAAGCACGCTGATTTTTACGGATACACCCTTTATATGAAAACAACTTCGAACTAGCAGATACCTAATCTGAGAGCTTTCAACACCCGACACCGGAAGCTATGCAACTCAAATTAAAATTCACCACTCACCCAGGTTCAGCTCGACTAAATAATTGTAGTAGGCGTTGGACCGTTGAAAACGCCTGCGAGTATCGTCAGGCACTACGAAAACAAAACAAACAAAAAAAAACAATACGACCAACAGCAGCTCCAGACACCGATCTGACAGCTATACCCGCCTATGATGAACGACCGCGGCGTCGGCTGTCAAAAAGTTGATGGATTTATGGTAGAAGTCGTTGGATGGTGTGGCACCTTAAGATTGCCGCCAGCACGAAGAAGGTTGGCATTTAAACAAATAAACAACTAACGCGTAATGATTCTACGTGGTATTCGTTCGACTATCAGAATCAGGTTGGTAAAAATTGTGAAATGTGAGGTGTTTTGATGGAAAATGAGTGGAAAAATCCCCGTTGCCCGTGTCTAAACACTGTGCAAGTGCTGCCTTTGTTCGGTTGTGTCCGACAGCAGCGGGACGAGCGATGTGATGAATGGGTTCGGCTCAATGGAATTCCAAGTGGTGTCAAATTGAGGTATGAAAAAATGTACGTGGTAAGTCAACTCAATGCAGTAAAGCTAGTGTTGATTATGATGTTTCAATTTAGTGGTGTCATTTTGCTATTTTTGTCTGTGATTATCTTTAAATTATACACACTTTCCACATAAACTAGCGAAGGTGAAAACAGTGCAACCAGCAACCAGGCAAAATAACTTTAAAACTGGCATCGTTGCAATATCAAAAAGTGCAGCTTTACGTATATGTGGACAGCAACTAGGCCTAGAGCCGGACACAATTTCGGTATCAAACTAACACCGAAACCGAAATTATGTCCGTTTCTAGGCCTAGTTGCTGCGCTTTTTGACAATTAACTCACACATCTTTGCAAATCTTTGGATAGTGCGCCTATAATTTAAAGTAAAAAGTTCCAGTACACACTTCTTGCTCCAAGTTCCTTCGGAGGAAATAGGAACGTTAAAAACTTGACAGTTTTCATTCGCAGCAACCCGTACAGCGTTTAGTTAGAATCAGCGCCTACTATACTCAAATTCTAGGTGGGACACCGATACAAACTGAATCCAAGTAGCACTGCTTTTCTATGCAAATTTCCACGGCAATCAATTGAGTTTCAATTTCTAATTTATATGCTAACAACGGAAGGAAACTGCCCTCCGAAGGAACCTGCCAAGAAAGTACAGCACATTTTACACACACACATACACAGAGCACAACCATCTTGACACATAAAAATCGAAACTTTGTTTACTTTACGGAATTGCTTTCCATTCATATTCAAATTTGGCAGCAGCAATCTTCAAATTCAATACACATACATAGCTGCTCGTTTTCCACGGCGATTTCGGAATTGGTTTCTTCTCCTGGTTTTTCTCGAAAAGAAAAAGCATCTTCCCGTGCTGCCTCCCCCAGCAGACTAAGAGGAATTTAATTTGCCACCCATTGGCTAAAGAGGCGAGGATCGTGCGATAAGCGACCGGGTGGTGACAAGAAAGAGCATGCAAATTTTCGATTAGCATCCGAAGGCCGATATGGTGGTGATACGAGTTAAAACGGACCTACTTTGGTGTAGTGATTGTTTTGGGTGTGACATTCGATTGCTCGCTGGTTGAAAAATAATGTTAAACAAGTTTTTTATTGTTTCGGATTCTTCTCATCAGTAACTAGCATCAACTTAATGCTAGTTAGATAAGTCTAAACCAGTACCAAATTGGCGCCAGTTATCCCGTTTGGAAAGTTTTGCATAATTTTAACAGACCAGCATTGCCATGCTGTCGGAAAGTGTCGGTCATTGGTTCTCCGTTTAGCCTACATAGGTCTATTATTGAGCAAGAATGAATCCGACATTGGTCCAACATTTGACTGACATTAGTTCAGCAGTGATCCTTCATTGATATAACATTGGACCTACGAAGGTCCATTATTAGCCACATATTGGTCCAAGATTATTACACTATTGGTCTGAGATTTTTCCAATATTGATCCGACATTGGTCGAACATGCGTTCCAAAAAATATTTACGCGAAAACGGTAAAACGAACAGCAATGATCTCTTCTGGGATGTTTTATGGTTATACAAGACCTTAATTTTGGGGATATACTTATAGTGATTAATCTCCCTTGAAGTGAGATATTTGTTATATTTGTTTAGTTATGATAAACAAGATGAAGTCTTCAGAAACTTATTTTTGTAAACATCTTTTCTGAAGACAAAATATTTTTAATTATAGCACACTCGAAGCTATAGACCGTTGTTTATGAATGACCTTTTAAAATCTTTTTTTTACAGATCTTCCTAAATATCGTAGACAAAGCTTAAGCATGATCCAAAAAGTAATTCCTCTTGTCAAGATACCATTCTTTGTTTCGTTCATTTATTTCCTCTCACAGGACAAAATAGACAGCTCGTTCTAGTTGTAATTAGAGGTGTGTGCCGTGCCGCCGATTTCAGGTAGAAATCGGCGCCGCGCCGGCACCACGGTAGCGTGCTTACTATTTTAACCTGCAATCGTCGGCGCGGCTGCGGCGCGGCGCACACCTCTAGTGGAAGAGCAACATTAACTCTACAAAACTCAATGGATTGCACTTGTCTCTCGTTGTCTCCAGTACTTCATAGAATATGTTAAGCTCGTCGGAATGGTAATGGAAAAGATATTCAAAGAAATATTGTTGGGGGTCATCCAAATATACCAAGTTGTAACTTCTAGAGCCTTTTAAAACACACTTAGTGTTTTCAGCAAAGATATTCACAACTTTGCCAAAGACTTCAGATCATTTCTTCTACTAAAAAAATAATTATTTGGTAAATCTCACTCTTAGGAGGATTATTCACAGAAAATGACAGACATTGCTATTTTTAATAAGTATCCCGAAAACAGTATTGACGTAAACTCAGCCATTTCAACGTAAACAACTACTCACTATTTAAACTACCATATTTAAAAAAAATGAATTGATTCGGAAATATACGAGATCAGCCAATATTGTAATTTAGATAGTTGTCCATTTAGATAATGCAAATCTTTTCACTGAACAGTTCAAATTTCTCAGGATGATGATCAAAAAGTTATATTGATAAATTAGCGTTTAAAGGGTCATCCTCAAACATGCAATAATATTGAAGATATTAACGATAAAGAGTTTGTGTCTTCAGCAAAGTTGTTGGTAAAACATGCTTAACAACTCTGCCGAAGACACAATCTTAATATATGCAAGTTGATAAATATATCTCACTTTTAGGGATAATTATTAAAACCACAACACCGTACGAAAGGGCTTGTTATGTCCACGAATTCCTCCGAAGACGTCATTGACCCAAATATAATTTAAGTCCGACGTTGTATCAACATTGGTCCCACGTTGAAGCAACGTTATTTCTCGAGCAAATAATTATGGCTTCAGACACCATACAACCCCTTAAAAATCAAAACCCCATTAGATGGGCTCAATAACCCATGAATACACCCAAATATGATTTTTATATGGGATTGACAAGACCACGGTGATTGGGCTAGTCCTATTTAAACCACTATCGAAACACCATGGGGATGAAATTGGACTATGACCAAAGGGGTATTATTAGTTTGCTCGGCTTTCTTATGGTTAGTCTTACATTGGTTTAACACTTGACCGACATTGGTCCCACATTGAACCGACATTAGTCCAAAATTAGATCGATATAGGTCCAATGTTAGTGCCACTTTGGTCCAAAATTGGTCCATTATTAATACGACATTCTTCCATCATTGGTCGAACATTGGCCCGACATTGGTCCAATACATGTCCGATATTGGTCCAAAATTGGATCAACTTTGGTTCGACATTGGTACCACGTTGGTTCAACTTTGGTCCATTGTTGGTCCGATATTGGTCCTAAATGGGTCTGACATTGGCCCGATAAATGGTCAACATTGGGCTAATATTAGTCCGACATTTGTCCAACATTGGGCCCCCTAGGAATGATTCTGTACCTTGACGTGGTCCGAGGGTTTAGCAGTATTACAGTGATCGTATATAAATTTTGGGTACGAATATTTTCCCCTCGGTAAAGCGACATTGTGATCAATTACCTAACTTGGCGACCCTTTTACCCACTTCTGTCATGGTCGGAAAATAATGTACAAAGTGGGTTTAGGGCCAAGTTCTCTCTGGAGGTTCCCCTTTGCTTGGCGATGAGCTCTGGTTTGGGACTCTTTTAAACTTTAAGTGTGACATGTAGAGTACCGATGGTTTTTGTCGAGAGCTGAGGGCTTCATTACCGGTAGTGTCGGTAAAATATCGGTACTGGAACATTTTTGTTAAAATAAGAACAAAAAAAAAAACATCAGAGCGAAAGAAAATTTATAATTATAAATACTTTTATTGGTAAGCTGACATATACTTTAATCTACCTTCTAATCTCATCAAGAGGAGAAGCAAAAAATTACTCTGTTATAGCTATCGATAAAACAAGCTATCAATGTCTACTGCTTTGTTGTTTATCCACTGCACAAACAGCACAGTATAGTTCCTTCGGCTGAGCAGTGAAATTAGAAAACCACAGAAGCGACACGTGTCTCTACTACGAGAATTACCATTGCAACTGCCTTTGTACGCTTGGTGGAACAGTTCCTAAAAGTTAAAACGACGATAATCATCACGGCAGTGGCTACGTCGTGGAGGTAATGTGGTAGTGATAACGTTCAGAAGTTTAACCGAAGCTAGAAGCATCTTTGTGAAGAATCTAATGCAACACAAGATCGAATACAACAACGTTTGAGCCAAGATTCCCGTGCATGTGGATGGTGACGAAATCAAGCTTGTAACGACATTCAATTAGAAAGGGACTGGAGAGTGTGAAATATTTTTATTTTTTGAAGGAAGCCAGTTTGGAAAAGCGTGGAATTAGGTCGTATGAGCCAGCGATTCCGATAAGTCACTAAGTGATTATATGCTTGTCCGGACATACCGCAGACTCAGATGATTTGCATTTAAAAATGACTCCTGCAGTAGAAGACAAAAGGTTAAGTTTCCTGGAATTTCTAAGCTTGCTCATATGACCCTATTCCACGCTTTTCTAAACTTTCTTCCTTCAACTCCTAATTCTTCCTTGAGTACTATGGCTCTTACTATTGAAAAATATTTAACACCTTCCAGTTCCTTGCTAATTACAGGTCGTTACAACATAAAAAAGGAATCATTGACTCACTCTTAGTCGTTTACAAAAAAAATGAAATCAATGTACGTCGATTTGCACCGTACACTAACTTGAAGTTCTTTAAGGGAATCATATCAAAATAAGGAGATTTAAAATCCATTACTTTAAGAAACTGTTTCCCCATGTATTTTCAACAATTTAGTGAGATTCTAGATGACGAAACATATTGCATCTTATCTGGCTTTGGCTGCAATTCGCATATAGTCAAACAACTCTCTTTACAAACCCAGATCAGATTCCCACGCTATTCGATTCGAGGTTAGGTGCTAAATCGGCGTTCGTTCTTTTATAGATTAATATTAAACAGCAAAATGAAGAAAGATGGTGGGACACAGTCCGAATATCGCTTATAGGTGATTCCAAACAAATGGATTGTTATTTTATTCATGCTAGTTAAAAATATAGGAAAAGAAAGAAGGTTGTAATTATTTTCAAATAAATTGTTAAAATATTCAGCTACGTACAACGGGAGTTATATTCGTTAGTGTCTTATTACCACCTTGTTGATCGATGTTTGAAACAGGCCCCTATATGTGCTGAAAAGTTAGTTTAATAAAGCCTACGTGATCGAACTCGTTGACATACAAACGCTCTAGCCACTCGCCATAATGCACAAAGGCGAACGCGAAATCGCAATCATACACGCACAACTAAGCCCAAGATTTCGAAACCACAAAACCCCTCCGATGACTGAATGATCTCGACGTCGTTGTTAGAGTTGAATTGGTTCTTTGTTTTAAAAATATGACAATTATACCGGGATGGTATCAACTATCAATAGACGCTACTGAAATTTTTCAGCTCAGGATACAATTTGCAAATGAATTGCAACCTGGGGCCATTTTACATCAAACATGATACTGGAGGGCCGAATGTTTTCAAATGGTTTCATACAAGATTTGAAAGACCAACTAACTAAAAAAAAAATACGCCCACAGTATCATACAACCATTGCGACTATTAATTTATTCAAGACGATGTTCGATAGACGATTTCTATGGAAAAAGGGAATGTCGATTGACATCCTCGCTCCTGCGATTTGACGCTCTTGAACTACGCTACCAAATCGCAAACAACTGATGTACTAGAGGTCAAAATTAAATGCGTAGCTCATGAGAATTATCCGATCGATCTCGGAAGAATGACTAGAATCTAGCTCGAATGAGAGTTGGAAAATCTAGTCGTGGTGGTTATTTGTCTGGGATCATTTTTAATCATTGAATTGTGTGCCACACGCTAGGTTTTATACACCCCAAAACGAATCATCGGGAGCGTAAATGCATTCTATTTTTTTGTTTTCGATTCATGAGCGAAAAGCCTGATTTTCATAAATACATAGTGTGGTATGAGCATAATTAACTAGCATGCGCCAGAGTTGCGAAGGATGAAATAGTACAGATTAATTACATTTTCACCAGGAGAACTGCTTTATCATTAACCGGAAAAATATTTTAACTTAGTTCAACTTGTAATGGGATTTGTTGCTCCGTGTTGTAATACGAATTTTTCAATTGAATAAGTGGTGATGGATCATATAGTTTCACTTCGATTGTGCAATCATCCAAATAAACGAAGATTTTGATTGGAGCGTCTTCGAACTCAACCTGTTTCGGGGTATACAGATTTCAGCGGCAACTATTTTTTTTAGGTTTTCAGCACTACATTCCTTACATGATGAACTTGGATCTAGTTCCCTCTATGTGCATTTTTTCTGCTTTGATTTTATTTGTTACGATTGTACGTCCGGCCGCCTGGAAAAGTACAAAAGTTGTGACTATTATGAATTGGTTGAAGCTATTTTCTTGCGTAAACTTATAAACGTATTATGTTTGACTATTGGCTTACTCAGTCTAGTATATATGTATCAAACGACTTAATTTTTGATTATCCGACGTTTCGGCCATTTTTGCGGCCTTTATCAGGGAAAATTATCTGCTGTCGTTTGAAAAAGGCCGCAAAAAACGGCCGAAACGTCGGATAATCAAAAATTAAGTCGATTGATACATATATACTGGACTGAGAAAGCCAAACATAAAACACCCTCAGAAGATCAAAAAGTTACATCCTTATAAACGTAGATTGTCAAATATAGAATAATTCGATCGGGATATGCCAGTGACATTAACCTCGATTGATATTTATCAAGATTGATGATATTCGTCAAGCCGTGGATAAATCGAAAGCAACGGACCTAAGTATTACTTTAAATGTTATGAAAATTTCGTTTCGAATATATGGTATCAATTGTGGGAATAGTCTGCCTATGACTATTAAATTGAATATTGGGACGAATTTTGCAACACCAAAAATCAATTTCCCCAGTATTTCTTCGCAGTGGCTGAAACACATATTGGTCATGGCTTCCCATGTCTCTATCCAACCTAAACGAGCAGCAGAAATACGAAGAAGAATTCTCTGTTAGTACCTTCTGTTTACAATTGTTGCGAGTGAAAAAGTAAATTTTTATGATTCTTGCTTATATATGTAACTGGTGATGAGAATAAAACTTGAATGCATCCTCGAGAGTTCTGGTATTTCTAATATCCACAAAAACCAAATTCGATCAAATACAAAATTTAGAAACCGCGTAACACAATGTAGATTCAAACACCCCGGATAATTCCGGAACGGTCCTTCTGATAAATCCGATCGATTTCATGCCAAATCAACCCTCAACTTGCATTCTCCTCCAATGTCCGTTCAACCCCCATGCACTCTCCGCGCAGCTGTTAGGAATCAGCGGGGGAATCGAATTGCCGTCCTCGCCCATCCGATACGCCCAGCAGAGAGGGATAAGGGCCCCGGGATGAAAAATATCGCTAATGTTCGAGAAAGCAACAAAATTTGAATCGAAATTGAAATTTGATTCGAATTTATTCCCCGTGCACCGAGTTGTAGCTGTAGCCATATTGTTCAGTCGGCGCACGGGGAAAACTTTCCTCTTACGCTAGAGTCAAACGGCAAAATTGGCTAAATTGATTCCGATTTATATCGTAGCCTGCTGCCTCGCTCCTGACTGTCTTTTCACCAACGCGGTGCAGAAAATTGAATTCAAATTTCCGGGATTCTACTGTCGATGGAAAACATGGTGGCGCACGGCAAACAGCGACGGTTGGCCGCTGTAAATTTAACAACTAATGGCGGGTGGTAATCCTGAGTAAACATCCAAACACTCGACACGACGAATGAGAAGTGAGAAAGAGATGCCATGAAAGGAAGCGCCACTTTGGAGGAAGCTCAAATGTTCGAATCAGAAAAGTAAATAAAAATAATTTAGAATCAATTAAGGTTTATTTCGTTGTTCGGTAGAGATCCCTGCTTGTACACACTCACCGGCTGGCAGTTGCGTCGATCGACGAACAACGAACAAAGATGGCGGAGGCGGCTCATTAGCAGTTTTGGGATTCTGAATGAATATGGGGGAGGCAAACCGCGCGTCGGCAATCAAACTATTAATCACAGCAGGCTTGCGATGGGAAAAGGCAGATTGTTTTTTGAAAAATAGATGTGGGTGTGTGAAACATTAGAAGCTAATGTTTGTTTACACACACGCTCGGTTGTTCTTTCATGGGAGCGTGATTTAGCAGCTTCCATTATGGGCGCCCTTTAGCTCTCGCAGCTTGCTACTGCTGATGATGATGATGCTGATGATGATGTGTGTTATTAATGAAATTAAAAGCGCTTTTAGCTTTCATCGGTGCGGTTTTAGTTAGTAACTGAAAGAGGGTTTTGTTCCGGTGTGAGGCGAAATTGATGATCGGCAGTTGATTTTTTTTGGGGTGCAACGAACGCACATGGGAATTGTCGAGTATGCTTGTCGTAGTCAGATATCTGCATCATATTTGCATTATTTGAAAATGTTTACTTATTATGTATGTTTAAACCTCTAGTTTGCCTTGGAGATGACGATATATTCCTTTGAAACGTAAGCCATTCGACGCAAAATTATTTGTTTCGCTGGTAATCCGTGAGCAAAAGGCCATCAATCATTTCGAAAAACAAGCGATCGTTTAATTTCCTGTGGTGTAATTAATTTGAATTAAACTTCAACAAAAAAGTAAAAAACCCACATAACAACTAATATTTAAGTTAGTTATAAAATTTACGTTTCGGCTTCGTCTCATCAGAATTCGACACTAGCTTAGTGTCAGACTAAGCTAGCGTAGGAATGGATGATGTCGATGAGATTTTTTCAAAATCGATTTTTTTGTCTCGAAACTGTTGTTTTGACGATTTTGATAAATTAAATAGTGAAAAAACCGATTTAAAGAATAAATCGGACAATAGCAACGCAGTGCTGCAGCAATTATTGGCTGAAATATTCGTGTATATTCTACGGCAGTGTGATAAACGGTTCGATATTTTCATTTGATCCAACAAATTTTTATACATATTTCAATAACAATAACAATTTCGTCGGAAGAGAACCCAATCGATAGAATTATTCTGTCGCGTAAGCCACGCCCTTATTCGATTCGTTGCTGATAAGGCGTCTTCAATTCAATTTTTATCGCCTTTGGATTGGATCATTTAGCAGAGGTGCGAAGACTTGTAGGACGCCTTATTAACACCAAATCCAATACGGGTGTGGCTTACGCGACACTCAATTTTATCGAAATGTCGTAATGTTCTCTTAACCGTTGTTTTTTCGGACCAAGTGATTGTTTATCTGTATTCTCTATGTCTGTTTGAATGCAACTCCTACCAACCCGACTCAAACAACTCGATCTCAAACAGAACACCCCGGCGTTTTCCAAATTTGCTTAAAATTACCAACTTATCCGGAGCAAAGCTCACATGGTGCCAAAAAAAACGGTTCCCATCGGGCTCACTGATGGGAAGCTACTTCCACTCTTCGAGACCAACCGACTACCAGTTCCCCATTTTCGGCCAATTTTACGACTTCTTCGGAAGGAAGCCGACCAAAACAGCCAAACTACCGACGGCTGAGGAGAGCCATAAAAATGTACAATAATGGTCCAAATCCTCTCAACCTGCTCGCTGGGACTCGGGTTTTGTGTTTAGTTTCTTGAACTCGTTCGTTTTGTCCGGTGGAAGTAGATTGGTTTCTTCCCATGCGCGTTGCTTTGTTGAGAAATGATCATCAATTAATTTATTTATGATCGATGTTGGGATTCCTGTTTGTTTTTGTTTCAATTCTTTTTTTCGGAAGTAACTTCACCAGTTAATTAACTCATCATCAGCAATATTGATAACTGCCGTCCGGAAGCACTGGTTAATTAAGGGTAGAACTGGCGCTCCATAAAATCTGACCTCGTTGGCAGGGATCCGAGCCCGGTGCGGTGGAAGGAAGCAGAGCAAGACGCAGGGCGGTCTAGAAAATGTACAATGAAAAAAGCGTTAAAGCAAATACTCTATATAATTAATTTGTTTCGAGTAAATATAGCTTCAATTATAATTGCTCTTTCTGCTTCGCTCTTTCCCCGCTCTTAATTGCTTAATTTGCATAATATTTCAACGAGCCATGTCTGAGAAATTGGTGCACTGGTGCTCCACTGGTTCGGTGGAGGGTTCCTTTTCTGGTGTGCAAGGGGAAACGGGACGGCACCAATAAATAACCCTTAGTGGAGTGGAGAGTACATAAGTGGACCTCGTAAAAGGCGCTGAGATTTACTACCCCCCTCTAAAACGGTCTGAACGGCTTGTGTAAAATTTTAAAAATGGCCGTTCACTACCCTCTCACAACCCCCGCGCACACTAATACACAGCCAGTGCGTCCGGTTGCACGAAGGGGGATAACGCTCGGAACGCTTCGGCGCATCTACACGTGCAAACACGTTCGGGGTCGAGTGCCGAATTTGCGCATGACTGGTGCCGGAGTTAGTATTGTGATATTTGGCACAGCATCCCACACACAGATGGGAGACACGGAGATGCTAGTAAATAAGCAGGCTGTGGAAACCGCAAAATTAACGCCGTACGACGAGGAGGAAGAGTCTTGGAGATGGACGCAGTCGAAAGTGTTGTTTTATTTGCTCGATTCCTTCGATTGGCATTGTTGGTCACAGGACGGAAGCAGGCAAGTGTGAGAAAAAGAGAAGCCAAATTGCTGTGCTAGGGACTAATAAATATGTAATAACAATATGTCTAATTTGGAAATTTGCAGAAAATTTAAGTTTATTGATTTCTTTTCTTCCTAAACGCGTTGGGACGGTGGTGGGTCCTCTGGTGTTCTCTCTACGTGCTTGTGTGCGCCACTGCTATGTGAACGTGTAAAGGTGTGCGGATGTCTCTTGCAGAGAAGTTGGGGATAATAATAGAAGACGACGGTGAATGAGTTTTGTGTGGTTTTGCCTCGACTGTTCAGAATTTTAATGAAGATGTTGTGCTTCGATCGATAATTTCCTAGCTGAGAAATTGTGCACTTAATGTGTCACATATTAAATTGTAGGACGAATTAAATATCCTAAATGTGATCACTTTCGATTTTTTTGAAAATAACGGTATTACTTGAAATAATATTGAAGTAATAATGTCGTTGCAGTGTTCGATAATCAATACATGAATTTTGATCTTCGAATTATACATTATAGAAGGATTCTTTTGGATTCAAACGATTTTTTTTTAATTTCATCAAAAAATGAGGCTCTCCTTACCATCGATTCGGAAAAAATTTCATAAGTGGAGAATTTCACTGCAAAAAACATCATGGTATGTGTGTCCCTAATCGATAATTAGTTGCAGGATGAATATAGTTTCACGTGACACAACATTCTCCACACCAGAACGAGCATAATAAAAAAAATTTAATAAAGTAGTTCGAGTTCCTGAAAATGCTCTCCGAAATGTGTCGAAACGTCGAATGTGTACAAATTAGTTTTTATATATTACATATAACACATCACAGTGATCACAACTTGCTTTTTTCATTTTGGTTGCTCTAAATTCTGATTACACGCTACAGAAAGTAAGTCCAGATATCGAATATTCGAACACGTACCATAAAGGATTATTAGTTTCATCATGACTGTAGGACAAACCCTGTATATTATTAAAAATCGGCAGCGAAGTCTGTCGAAATAGAAGGTTTGGTTCAGAACCGTACAGTGCTTTGTATATTCAACTGTAATCGTCTTGAGTGGTATGAGTAACCAAAAATGGATAAAAACTTTTCTGTTTCTAAAGATAGGGTTTCATTGTCTTCTACAACAATGGGTATTTATTGGTACGAATGGTTTTGTAACAAAACTTGAAACATTATTTTTCGGCGGTCATTGCCTTTAAACCAACTACAATTTGCACACCCGTATGAGAAGTGAAGGATTTGTTGAAAGGGAAAATGCGTGTAGCCAATTATAACGTAACTCTCATTCAGCTCAAGCATATACGAAATGTGATACTGGTACAGTTCCAAAATTTCCTCGAGCTTGATGAAGAGAACAACACAAAGATGTTAAGATATCCGTTTATATGGAGGATGATACAGTCGAGGTAAGACTACACGATTTGCCTCCGGATACAGCCGAGAGCGCAATCCGCAAGTTCACGTCGGTTAAATTGTCTTCGTTTCAGACTACACTTTAACGATTTTTTCCCTATGATAACCAATAATGTGCGGATGATAAGAGTGTGGCTAAACCGTGCAACACCTAAAGGTAAAGCTTTGCTTTATTTTGACTTATTAAACATTTTTAGTTACTTGAAGTAGATTTCAATTTGCGTATAGATGATTCCGTTTTCGGCTCTTCCCATTTTGTCCCTACATACAGTGATAGGATGGACGTCTTTCGATTGCATTTTTTGTTTGTGTTTAGGGCATTCTGTGCTTGTTTTGTTTATTTTTGTCTATCAGCTTGGTCATGTGACCTTTTTTTTGCATTCTACCTTCACAACCTTGCTCTGCACAATGGAACGAACCCGGACTTAAGTCCGCATATGAAGGGACCAGGCTTGCGCGCAGACAAATTGTTCGGAGGAGGCTTTGGTTTTTTTACGTTTCTTATAAATGAAAGGTAGTTATATAAACTCTCGAACCTTGAGGTTTTTTCCGAGGCTTGGAGGGCCGAGGCCTGCATATGCCTGTTATCGAGAAGGGTTCTTCGGCAGATACCGCTGCCTGTTGGCTCGAGATAGTATCGGATTCTTACTGCAGTGGTTTGTAGTAGTTAAGTCTATCGACGAAACCACAACCTCTCGTTTCTCTCTAACTTCATTTCTTCGGGGCCACCGTTAGATATTACCTCAGGAGGGATAGTACTCCTGTTCTTTTTGTTTTGTGGCATTCGTTCATGTTTCCTCCATTGCTGCTTTTTATAATTTTTATTTGTGCTACTTGTCCCTATTTATATGCTAGCTGGAGCTGAGAGTTCCTCGGTAGCGGTATTTCTCCCGATATCGATGTCCATTTTCATTGGCAGTGCAAAACAACCATATTCCATATTCTTTTCTTCTTTTCCACCATATATATCATATTCTTTGACATCGTGATGATCGTTCGTGATTTTCCTTTGTTACTGTTGCCAGTTCGCTGATAGACCTTTGCTGTGTAACTACTCTACTCACAACTATTGCCAATATCGAAACTTGTCGAAACATGAACCGATGCGGAGATGGCGACCATCTTGACTTATGTTCCTATCCAGCTACCCTAGCAAGGTTTCTTCCTTGATTTCTTCAACGGATTGTTTCTATAATGACAGAACTCAAATGACATTATATGTTTCAAACGGTTTGCAGTATTTTTTCTTGATCAGAAAGTTAAGAAATTTTCAAAAATGATTCTAACCCCTCATGAGAGGGGTATGAGTATTCAATACAAGAACTATTTTAGTAATTTTAAATTATATTTTTTCGCTATACGCATTAGATCTTCATTGAATTAACATATGGATCTTTCCGCGTGAAGTGACTGAAAAAAGTGCAGACTTGAAATTAACCCTCATGGATTTGAACCAATTTTAAACGACAGTGCTGCCAAATTTGATGTTTTTTCCGTTATTAAATGTGTATTGTCCTTTCAATACATGTATTTTAGTTTTTAAAATTCCAGCGTCATCGTGGCTCATCAGCTGTTTTTACTAAAAAAACTTTAAAATCTAAAAATAAAATTTAAGCCGATCGCGAGATACAGCGTATTGAAGCAAAACAAATTATTGTAAATTCACACGTAGGATCGTAAGCGCACTATTACAAATATTTAACTCGCGTACGTTGAGATCGCATATAATTTATCGTGAAGCGGAAAGGAAATGATAAAATATTACGTTTTTGGTCGCAATGGTGAAGTGAATTTCTTCTAGAGCAAATAGTACAGCGGATCTCTCTCTCTATCTCTCTCTCTCTCTCTCTCTCTCTCTCTCTCTCTTGTTATGAAAATACAGTTTTGATTTTAGGCTAAAAATGCATATTTGGCAGCACTAGCGCTCAAAAGATTTATATTCTTTGGACAATTATCTTAACAAAATATCTCGCGGATTCCTTCTAGAGCAAATAGTACTGCAGCTATCTCTCTCTCTCTCTCTCTCTCTCTCTCTCTCTCTCTTGTTGAGAATATGCGCTTCTGATTTTAGGTTGAAAATGTACATTTGGCAGCACTGCGACTCAAAATTTGAAGAATCTTTGAACAACTTTCTTCACAAAAGATCTCGCGGAATTCTTCTAGAGCAAATAGTACTGGCGATCTATCTTTCTCTTTCTCTCTCTCTTTCTCTCTCTCTCTTTCTCTCTCTCTTTCTCTCTCTCTCTCTCTCTCTCTCTCTCTCTCTCTTGCTAATAAAATGCACTTTTGATTTTAGGATGAAAAATGCACATTTGCCAGCCCTGACACTCAAAACATGTAGATTCTTTAGACAATTTTCTAACAAAACATCTCGTATATTTCTTCTAGAGCAAATTGTACAACGGCTCTCTCTCTCTCTCTCTCTCTCTCTCTCTCTCTCTCTCTCTTGCTAAGGAAGTGCACTTTCAGTTTCACTCTTCACTTCACACTTTGAAGATATTTTGAATATTTTTTTTCAAAGCATCTCGTGGTTTTCTTTTAGAGCAAATAGCACTGTGGATCTCTCTGCCTGTTTCTTTCTCTCTCGCGCGCTAAGAAAATTTACTTTTGATTTTAACCCGAAAAATGTGTAGTTAACCGTGCTTAAAGTTATGTATTTTTTGGGTAATTTTCATCACGAAACATCTCGCGGATTTTTTCTAGTGCAAATAATACTATCTCTCTCTCGCTACGAAAATGCCCTTTTGATTTTAGGCTGAAAAATGCACATTTTGCAGCACTGTGGCTCAAAATTTGAGGATTCTTTGAACAATTTTCTTCGGAAAATATCACGCGTATTTCTTCTAAAGCAAATTATAATGCAGATTTCTCTCTCTCTCTCTCTCGCTAAGAAAATGCACTTTTGATTTTAGACTGAAAAATGCACTTTTGGCAGCACTTCCGCACAATATTTGTGGATTCTTTGGGCAATTTTCTTCACAAAACGTGGATTTTTTTAGAGCAACTATTCACTCGTTTACTCTCTCTCACCCTATTTCTCTCATTCTGTTCTAATCTTTCCGCCCCCCCCCCCTCCTATCTTTTTTACTCTTTCCCTCTATCGTTTCTTCCTATCTTTCTCCCTTTATCCTTCTCCCTCTTTTCTTCTACTCTCTCTCTCTATCTCTCTCTCTCTCTTTCGCTATCTCTCTCTATCACTATCATAAATTTACACCAACTTTCTCTCCAGATTTTCCTTTCGCGCATATGCATATGCATATATCATATTTATATGCGTCCGATGTACTCTACTGTAAATCTCTAATTAATTGAATGTTGGCAAACTAGTCTTTTCTTTCTATACTTTTTTAGCTGCTCTTTTTCGGTATTTTGTGGTTGGCCTTTTTATTTTGTATGTTCAATTTTTACTATTATTTCACCTGCTTTTTGTTTTGAATTTTTGCTAGATTCGTCCACGTTGTCACTTGTTTCGTTTTTGACGTTCATTTTATAAGTTTTCCTTTCTTAGCTCGCCCTTTTCTACTCATTAAGTTTTTTTTTATGATATTCATTAAAGTAGAGTGGGATCAAGTAAGTCAGTTTTCCTTGGCGAGCTCGTGCGATTGAATTTTTGCACTGATATTGACAAACAAGCATTCGTTGGAAAGCTTATAATTTGGCAACGTTTAGGCAATCATGGTTGGCTAAACATTTTGCAAGCAGATCTAATCAGGCGAAGGTACTTTTTATCGATGTTTTTAAAATTTAGGGGTCGCTATATTCGAGGTTAAATTAAACAGTGTACAAGCCTAGCCGGTTCAACTTTTATTTGAAGAGTATTAATGCTGCAGATTATTTAAAAATGAAATTGACGTCATTCAGGTAAGAAAATGATAAATGGCAAATGAAACCGCGAAAGGTAATGTTGAAAAACATGCTGCGTCTTGCTTTGTACTTGCGAATGACTTCTTCGGTGTTCTCGTCGTCACCAGAGTGTGGAATGGAAGTTGTTCATTCTGGCTCAGGTGGTTACGTCATTCAGGTAAGAAAATGAAAAATGGCAAATGATGTCAAAATTCATGAAACCGCGAAAGGTAATGTTGAAAAACATGCTGCGTCTTGCTTTGTACTTGCGAATGACTTCTTCGGTGTTCTCGTCGTCACCAGAGTGTGGAATGGAAGTTGTTCATTCCGGCTCAGGTGGTCCTTTCGTGCCCCAAACATATGTTTCCTGTTTACGTCCGTACATTTTTTAAAAACAAAAATTTCGAAAAATCAACGCAAAATTCGGGTTCAGCATTAATTTTGACGTAAGAAAAAACCCACTTGATATTTTTTTTTCACATTGATCAAATGCACTGTACTCAGGACGAAAAACAATGCGTTTTCGCGGAACAACCCGAGAAAATTAAAAAATAAATAAACGTCGTAACTAATACACCTGATCTACAGTAAAATCTGAAATGACAGTCGTCAACGTTGTTCTCTACCGTGTATCTGATTCACACAAGATGAGCGACCTCTGCAATAACATTGCAAAGATAATGCCCTATACCTATTGTACCCTCATACCTATTTGACCCCATTCTACTCTACTGATTTTTTTTGGACTAGACAACATTTCAGAGTAAAAAAAACAGGCGTGATACGTTTTGAACGTTA
>NC_080670.1:12779462-12800496 GCF_030247195.1 Topomyia yanbarensis | reverse complement strand
AAACCGGGTAGGCAGGCAGACAGCAGTAGCAAACAACTTCAAGACAGCTATCGTGAATGCATCGTAGTACAAATAGTTTTATCTGTTGGCTAAATGTTGCTTACCTGCAGGGAGAAGCAAGAGAGAGACGCGAGGATGATTGCTTAATTAAGCGATTTCGAAGGAGCTTGCTGCTAAGCGGCTATCTTTGAGAAGAGGAAAGACAATAAAACATAATTAATCAAAGTTGGTAATAATTGATGATTGAGCAGGAGGGTCGTGACTAGCCCTAGGACGAGGAAAAGCTGTTGATCTTCAACAGTTTTATGAAATCCACTGGTTGTCGTGTGACGTAACGTCATTGAAGTTGGCGGACATTAGAAATCGTCTCGCCTTGTAATCGGAGACTCTTCGTCGATAGATCAATCTTCCTCCGAAATTCTTTACGCCTGGCGGGAAAGAGTTGTTCCACATAAACATGTGTCAGAACTGTCAACTGTTCCTTTTCCCGTTCAGCGATAAAAATAGAAGCCACGATTACAAAACGCAACAACAAAACATGTCACATCGGTAAACAATCTATTCAATTAAGCCGACTCCCATCTGCCTGCACCTCTAGCGGGAACTCCAACCGACCGACGATTGAGGTTATAATTTATTGTGTCACTTACTCGAAGAGCTGTTTAACACAACTGAATTGAGCGAAGAGGAGAAGCGAGGTAGCTTAAGTAGCGCATTATTGGCCATTCCTCTGCAGTACAAGCTCGCTCGCCCCTTCGGTAAGGAAAGGTCTCATCGCTTCAAGTGCTCTTTAAGACAAGAGTTTTTCTTTCAATTAACTCTCTGCTCGAGAAGACGAATGTGTGCACTCCTGAACGAATCTGGCTAACAAAACGAGGTGGCGCAAAGATGACTTGACAGTATCAATTTAAGCTAATAGTCTATTAGTAGCCAGTTTCGCTCTCCATCCTTCTGCTTCTAGTTCAAAAAGGTTCGATCGCGCGACGGCAAAAATAGAAGAAACCGAAACAAACATATCACTGACTGACACTTGGCTTTACTCAAGTTTCGCTTTCCCGACGGTGTCGCAGAGTCGATCGTTCGAACATACTTAGCTAATGAGATGAAATAACTTGATTGTGTTCCTTTTTCGGGGCGGAAAGTTTTGAAAAAAACACCGGCGCTAAATCATTCCTTCCCTTCTCGATGCAGCCTACCAAAAGTCTTCGCAGTGGGTGGAAAATTTATTATGATTTTTCACCGTTCAATAAACGGAGTTCATTAATTTCTTCGACTTGAAACAGAAACATGTCGCAACATTAACACCAACTTCAAGTCCGTTCGGTACGGTAGTGGCGTTTCCGAGCGAGGCTGACGTTTCCGTGAATTATGGATGTTTTTAACGACTTGGAAGAGGACTCTTTGTTCGTTGACGGTCTCGCTAACGATGGATGCTTCTACTGTTGGGGGGTCACGATGAGAGCGGTCCGATCACTTAATGTGTTTGTTTGTGAATGCCAAACTTGGAAACAGCCGAGTTTGGCATTCCACTACGTTCGATACCAATCAACAGAACAGTGTTGATTGGTATAACGTTTGCTTTGACAGAATTGAACCAATACTAGATGCAGCTAAGATTGGCGTTCGTTGTTGTTACTGGGAATCACCTTGAAACACAATAAAGATCCTGCAAAATTTTCTTTTTAGATTCTATTTCTATTATTTTTCATAACCCGAGCTTTAAACTGGATGCACGTTGATTCACTGAAAAAAAAAGAAAAATTAAACATTTTAATTAAACTTTTTACCAACCTTCATCGTAACCTCTCATCTTGTTTTATCAAAACTTCATTTTCAACATAATAAAAGATAGGTCCAATGATATTTTGAAAGATAGATAAAGCTGTCATTACAACTAAATTAGTTATTGAAGAGGCGTTTCGAGTTCTTCTCATCAGTACTCGACACTAACTTAGTTAACGGACTAAGCTAGCGCCGGATCGACGTTAGCTCCAGAAAACAAAAACACGATTTGTGCTTCTTAGCAAACCTCTAGTCCTACGTGATATTCCGAAAGAAAAGAAGTTCTGATTTACTGTACTGTACTAAAATACATTGGCACGACCGATCTTCGTTAAGAACAAGGTTCTACAACCGATCGTCTTCATTAAACGTAGCGCCTACAAATTTCACACGCATTCACTAATCGAAACCCCCCTTCTTCCATCTTCTCTTCCAGATAACGAACCCCCGCGCATCAAGTGCAACCTGCGGAAGCACAAACCGAACCGAAAGCCACGGACCCCTTTCACCACCCAGCAGCTGCTCTCGCTGGAGAAGAAGTTTCGCGAAAAGCAGTACCTCAGTATAGCGGAACGGGCCGAGTTCAGTTCTTCCCTGCGCCTAACCGAGACCCAGGTGAAGATCTGGTTCCAGAACCGCCGGGCGAAGGCGAAACGGCTCCAGGAAGCGGAACTGGAGAAGATCAAGATGGCTGCCCTGGGACGTGCACCGGGGGCGCAGCTCTACATGGGCTACTTTCATCCCAGCCTGATGGGCGGAGCGATGCATCTGGGCTGAGGGCTGCACCCCGTCGGTCTGCGCTTTCCCGACAAATCCAAACAAAGCAACCATCCTTTCTGTGAATATTAGCACGTAAGCGAGGACGCACCACCCTGTGGGTGAATATGTGAGTGTGTGCGCAAGGAAGTATCTCCGGAGAACAAAACCAAATTTTTCCCCGTTAGAACAAGAACTCCTCGAATCTCTAGGACACAGGTCTCTCTTACGCAACTGTGACTACTGTAAAAGTTAGAAAGAATATTCCGATAGCAAGAGCAGGGGTTCTCCCTTATTTATTACTACTACCCTAAGCGAATAAAATTTTGTCCGTTTACGTTTGTTCCGTTTTTTTTGTCCACACGGTCTGCCAGTCAATCAGGGACATGAGGCCGAGAGATGGGAGGGGAAATTCATAACCTCAAACCAGCAAACCAAAACTGATATTTACTTTACTCAAAAAAAAAATCAAAATTCAAATTGAGACTCCAATCCAAGTCGAGTGCGAAACTGTAAATATTAGTCCAATAAAACAAAAATGCGTGGTGGTACGAGAAAATTAATTTTGCAAAGCACTCAATCAGTTAGTTTAGGGATGACAGCTAGAGAGGAGATTTCGGAGGTTGGAGCCAAAACCGTGTGTAAATATTGCCCCGCGCACCCCCTAAACCAAGCGGAAAGGTGAGGTTATCCGATGGCTTAATTGTTGTCAAACACAGACGCAGACTCGGGCCCGGGGCGATTGTAAATAGTCTCATTTCTGGCGATGATCAAGACGTGTGATGCTCGTCAAGTGTTGAATTTGAATACCACCACCGTCAAGCGGTGTAGATCCGTTTTGTAAATATAGACTGTAAGCGAAAAGGGGAGGCCACAAAATGTGTAATTATAGAAACGGAGTTCGGGCAATCGAACGCGGAGCGAACAAATGCAAGTAATATTATACGTCTCGTTAGATAAGGTTATGATAAATAATAAACTATTGAAACAAATTGAGAGAAACTGGAACTTACCCTATTTGCCTGTATGTATTGAGAACGTCCCTGCTTGACAGTTAATCACTTCAGTGCAAGAAGCTATCAATACTTATTCATACCTGACGAACAGTCACTCTGATGTCCCAACAGAAAAGCTATAGATTCAAAGAATGATTCCAATTCCCGTACCCCGCCACTTTCACGCACGACCATGACAAAGCCATAAACAACATTTCAAAAGACAGCAAACCAACCCGGCAGATCCCTATCTGCAGTCTGTTTTGTCAACTGCGGCGAAACCATCTGCCGCCGTCTGATTTCCCCGAATCTTCGACCGTGCGTTCAGATCGTCATCTGGACGACACGGACTTGTCGGAGCTGTCGTCACCGATTTTGCTCAAGGTTCAATTCTCTCCCGGACCGCTTCGTCTCATCAACATCACATATTAATTTCCTTTCCATCCCATCATTCTTACCCGGTTAATTTGTATTTGCGTATAAATATCCCTGGCACTACTGATGCCCGAGGCAGAACCGATGCCGGAGTGCTCTAATCTCTACTTCTAATCAATTAAACGCTCAACATCATCCCGCGTCATCGGTTGTCTGCGTTGGTATATTTCTGGGGATTGGATTCATCTCTCTCTTTTTCTCTCGCAAATCCTTGTACGGAGGAGCATCGCTCGACAGTCAGAAACCAGACAGCGGGACCTGCTGTTCATTGATTAGAATCTTGTTTGGGTCCACTCTTCTCCGTCAGAATCCACTGCTCCCCGCTCGATGGTGAAACCAGTGGCAGCCGACAAAAATACTCGGAAATCTGTCCCATCAGCCGTGGTGTCCGATATGGCACGCATCTCGCGCGGCTTCACACACACACATACAAGCAGACAATCACAATGAAATCGCTGTTTCAGTACTGTTTTGGGTTCGGAACGGTTTTTTATTGCTAATTATATCAAACATAATTACCATTACACGCATTCACTCGGGCTTTAATTTGATTTAATTAATTCCGAGAAATACGCGGGAGCGCGAGTTGACACGCCTCTCGCTTGGTGCAGTTCTCTGTGTGTTTCGCTCCGAGCGACTAAATAGATAGCTTATTATGCGACTGATTGGGATCTTAATATCATCTGTCTGGTTGGGGTGGGATGCGTATTTAAACCGTAGCTTGGCAGTCGTAAGCAAAAATGCCTTTACTCCGGAACACGTTCTGGATTGTGGATGGGAATCACGGGAGTTCTTGAGTAAAAATAGAAGAATTCACTCAAATTACATTTTTAGGCTTGTTTCATCCTGGTAATGGGCATCGAAACGTCGCTGTAGTTTCAATGTGAAAATTCATTATCAAACTCGAATTCTCATTAAAAAAAAAAATCGCATTAAATTTGAGCCAGGTTTATCATAAAAATTTCATTTTCATTTACAGGAAGAACAGCGACCAGCGAGCGAGCATATTGTTGTGTTGTTGGTACCGCCCTATAGATGACCACGTACAAAAACAATTGCCTGTTTGAAAACGTGTCATTTCGATCGGACTTCGGCAATAAGAGCTGTTGATAGTACCCCAAAATAACTTCTGCTGTCTATCGACCCACTAAAATATTTGCCCTGTTCATTTCTTACTAAGTTTCACAATTTGAACTTGTCAAATCTACATGCAAAGTTTATCACACGCTCTGCACCCAGGTGTGCGATTTTAAAGTTTGTCTGAACGGACGAAGTTGGCAGGCCATCACAATTCAAAGCTGAACTTGGATTTTATAGGTTTTATCAAAGGTAAAATATTTGATACTATTGTATTCGCAAGCGAAGTTCACCAGCGATTTTAGTGTCTAATAGGTATTTCCTCCATTACAAGTCACAATAAAGGAAAAATCATTGCTGGGAAGCAAAAGTTAGACAATTAAAAGATTTTTTGCAACCAACCGCATGATTTCAACGTGTGCTCAGTTGAACAGAATCACACATATTCCATTCCTGAGCGTTTCGTTGTTTGATATGAATGAGCAGAGTCCGGACAAACTTTCTTGGCAAAATTAAATATCCAAGTATTCGATAAAATTTCTCTTTCATTATTATTCGGCTCCACGTGTGGATTTCTGGATTGATATTACGCAGACCTGTCTTAGACCTACAGTGCGCAAGGTGGAACAGTTGATCAAGGTTGAAATGTGACTTGTGTTTACTGAAATATCACACATACAACTACATCACACAAGAAAGGTGGAACTAATAATGTTCAAATCATTAACCGAAGTAAAAAACTCCTTAGCAAAGAACAACATGCTACATGACGTCGAATAAGAAAACGTTAAACCCAAGATCCACGTGGACAATGATATGACGTAAATTCGCTTACACAATTTGGCACCGCACGCCAACATCGTGTTCGGGTGGTGCGAATGATTAGCGGTAGAGATTTCTTGGTAAGAAATCGTTGTCCGGTTTGCCCTCTACTGTTAGTTGATCGTTACGTCTACCTTCTCCCTAGCTCGTGTTTGCGTCCTTGTCGTCGTCGCTAGATCAACATTAGTTTTCACTGTTAAATGTCAGTTGATTTTTGTGTGTTTCGTGGGACTCTAACCGTCTTCGTTTTTGTTTACCGCTTCCGTCGGCATGTCAGATATTGGTTTGTAGATACCATGGAATATTGTTTTGTCCGGCAATTATTTTTTGGATGGCTGTCTTTGGTGTATCACCAAAGGGTTGTTAGTGTTGGTTGTGGCAGATGAATTTTGTTTTGGCGCTCGGCCTCCTAACCTGCATTGTCACCGATAGGTGGTACTGTATGCATCAGTTCATTACTGGAAGTGTAAATAAGTGGGTCTCTCAGAACCAGCTGTGGTCAACTTGCTCAGCAAATTTCAATAATCCGATTGAGGATCAAAGGAATCCGAAATTTTGTCTTATTTTCAGGAATTGCATTTTGCTTGGAATATGAATTTTCAAAACCGAGAGCGACTGATTTCGATTTTGAGCAAGAATCTTCTGGCTTGAGTCGCAATTTACCTCTTGGAGGAGAATGCTATTTTAGGAAAGGAAGATTGTTTTCTTTTCCTGGATCCTCCAGGTAAAACAAATAGTGTACCTTCGCACGATCTGTCAGTCAGCTTCGTCCGAAAATAGAATAGCAAAAGTATTTTCTGGGACAGTGAGTTGAGAAATATACTGCGTTTCTGAAAAAAGAGCTCTTAGACCTTTTAGGATCGCGCAACATCATCCGGATGAGGCCCTCCACATTTGTCGCATCATGCCTCATTGGAGTAGTATGTGGTTGTGACCAAGCATTTTACAACGAAGGAACAGGCCCAGGCAAGGCAGGCCCAGATAAAGTCATTCGTAATTAAACTGATGGACGGTAAACTCTTTTTCGTCTGATACTGAGGATAATTGCTTGCAACAAAGTATCTTTACTTCCTTGAACAGGACGTCCTTGAAGGAACCATCGCCACGCTTAAATAGATTCTCGAAAGTGAGACTGGATTCAGTGATAACTCCATCCATTTCTACATCGCTCGGTGGTATATAAACCCAATATTTGCGCGTAAAATGTTCGCTGAATGTTTCTAGGGATATAAATGCTAACGCAAAATTTGTCTTTGTTCAAAAGTTGGAAGGAAATGTGGAAAAAACGTGTTTTTTCAGCAGCTGAGTCTGGCTTTGTACTTGCTAATCACTTCTTCGGTATCCCCGTCGTCGCCAGAATGTGGACTGTGTATTCCGGCTACTTCAATACTTCTCTTTTTCTCTCGTCCTGAAAACCTTATCCATCTTTGTACGTCAAACATTGCTCATTTCTCTTCTCAAGATATTAAAGAAATGTACTGAATGAACAGCTCATGTTTAAAAGAAGGAAAATATTTATAGAATGTTTGGACCAATAACAACAAATGTTTTCTATATACAATAATAAATAAACACTATTCCAATTAAGAAAAACAAATCAGATTCGTAACTATTATTAATTTTTTTAAAATAACTTTTATCTTAGACATGAATAGAATTTCGACCATATTTTTAGAAGACAAAGTTCCGTATAGTTTCATTGCTATACACGTGCCCCATCTAAAACAATACTAGTTTCTTACTTGTAATGTTTCAGCAATTACTCGCTATTTAGACGATCGAACTTAGTTATCTAAAATGACCACTGACTACTTCAGACGTAGACACCAATGAGTTTAGGAAACGTCCTTTCCCAACCCCACTCAATTAGCACAATTATCGCACCCCTCGTACTAACGACCACTAGGGTACCCAAATTTCTAGCTGAATTTCTGGAGTTTTCCGTTATCGGTGGAAAGAGAATCCAAAATGACAACACAAAACAATGCAATTAAACGTGTTCAGTTCCGTTAATGGCGGTTGGTCCCGCGATAGAACTCCTATCCTAATCCAGTATGGTCGCCCGCTTTGGTGAGACTGTATCTATGCAAATTGCGTCAGCTTTTTCCAACGGCGGGCGAAACAACCCGAATCGAAATGTGCGGTGTGGTCGTGAAATCGTGAAATGTGCCCCCATAAAGGAAAGCTCATTAAATGTCTTTATTAGCCAGGGGATACTTCAGGCAAAACGGGTGTTGGTGTAATCGCTGCTAATAAAGGAAACCACTGTCGAATGGTGAGTGTTTGCATAAGAAATTATTCAACAGCGAAGAAGCTTCGGCAGCGGCGACGGCTGTGGCTCCCAGAGGCTCCACCAGTGCAACGAGTTTTGTTTGGATAAGGTTGCCTTTTTGCCATTATTACGATTGCTATTTGTAACCCTTTTTCTTCTCCTTCTTTGTCCTACTGTTATTGCTGCTGTCGGTCCGTGTGTGGCTCTTCAGGCTGGCAATAATCGAGAGCTAATGTTTACCCTTTCTAATAGAGACCCACCATAACCCTCTACTCCCCTTGGGAAATGGTCGTCAGTTGAAAGATTTTTGGATCCCTTATGGGTCCTTGTACTCTACATGCATCGAATATATCTATATCTATCTATCTAACTATATAAAAGTAAATGTGTATGTATCTGACTTATGGGCTTCCAAACGGCTTGACCAATTGCCGTAAAAATGTATGCTATTGGTTGGGAATTATCTGCCCACCAGATAGCGCATCGGAACAATTTTTGATTTACTCCTATTTCGTTGAAAGTCGCAGCAACGCGCGACTGGTATTAGCTAGTGAATTATATTTTTAAAATAGACAAACAAATTTATTTCTAACAAAAATCACACCAGTTCCGTAAAGGGTTAAGGAGCTACTACGGCGGCGGCTGCGGCGGCGACGGCAGCGACGAAGACATCGGTTGAAAAGAACAGCAACAACGACAAAAATACCGAACAAATATTGGCTATTTGCACACGACATCATCGTAATCGACGACGATCTACTTGAGCGAGGCTTGCTTAGTAGGTTAACAGTTAGCCAATCGAGCCGGATGAGGCTTACCATCACCGTCCTCTCGTCAGCCGCCAACGTCGCACCAACGTCCAACAGATCACTGCTGGTGGTTGGTGCTAATTTCTGGCCGCCTGAAAGTGAGGAAATGAAGTGATCAATCAGGTTCGCAACGAAGGAGTCAATTAGAAACGATTCTCTGAACTGTTATAGAAAGAAAGTAGACAGATTAAATCACAATTTGGCGTTGGAATTCGTGGACCCCCTGCCGGTTGTTGAAATGAGATTAGGGTCCTAATCCGATGCATTTCGATGACTTTGGCACCTTTTATCGGTGAGGTCCTTTTTGGTGATCCTCAATACCTACTACCTGAACCGTTTCGATGTCAACGTGTGACATTTGTTCAGTGGGAAAGTGAAACCGTTTTTTGTGTGTGTCACAGATTAAAAAGTGAGTGATTTGTTACTTGCTTCGGGATGCTCCCAAGGGAACTTGGGATTATCCCTTCTGAGCTTATATGAATAAGACACTATTCGAATGCAGTATAGTGTGCCGTAGAAAATGTGATGAGAATTTGATGAAGTCTCAACTGGGGCACAATTGATGTAAAGCTCGAACAACGAGCAGATAATTGCCAACAATCGATGTCAAATTTTCTAAAAACTCTAACAAAGGCGACACAATCTGATGTATCGTGTAAGGGAGGACAAAGGCGAAAGCTAATTTTAGGTTATTTTTCCGCTGTGGTTCACCGATAATAACCGATTCGGGTCGATTGCATCTGAGGGAGACAAATCAATCAATTTCATTCGTTGGAAGATAAAATTGTTTAGTCCGTAAATTTGGTAGGTAGTGGTTGGAATTCTGACTGTTTTTTTGCTATTTTGGCTGAAAGGTTATTTGATTGAATGACCGTTTATCCGAACCATCTTTGGACAAATCGCCGTTCGGACAAATTCACTTATGTGAAATTCACTCCCAAATTATTTGGATTTGGTCCCTCGAATTCATCTCATCAGTAACTAGCTCCAACTTGGTGCCAGTAAGACGCAAAATTCAAGCTGACAATTACTGCAGTTGATCACATTTGATGTTTATAAGCCATTGAAAGGTCTCAATTAATTAGAATTGTATGATCGTAGACTGTGGCTTGGATTTTCAGGGGGTAGTTAGTTTTTTATACAATCCATCCATAAATTACGACACAGTTTGGAGAAGAAGAATTTTTATAAACTTTTGTCAAAGTTTGCGGTGAGAGCCATATACAAACAACCAATCACAAGACAAGATGCAAGGAAATCTAGTCAACTCACATGAAAATATGTCTTGTCATTTTCTTATTATCTTATCGCGAAATATGTTCCGATTTTAACAGCCCATAACACACCAAGGGGCTGATGACAGCGGGACATCACTGTATTTGAAACTAATCTAATAGACAGAATTTAATTCGCTCCGTCTGGGAATTCAGTCGGCTCTCGCGGCATCTGCTTACCGTACATTTTTAACACAGCTTCGCGGTTCAAACACCTACCCACGAGTGACGTAGAAATAAAATGAGCTGTCTATATTTATAGCTACGCAAAAGTTTGCTTTGACGGTTGCCTCGCATATCGAATTGGCGAATTCAACCTATACAATAGCACTATTTAGTTTGCAATACAATTCGTCAGAAAAGTTGAATTTGAATGTTTCGTATTCCACTCGTCAGTAAATGACACCAACTTACTGCCAGTTAGACGATATATCCAAACTAACACTAAATTGCCACCAGTTAGGCACTAAATCCAAACAGTTCACACAACATGTGTGAACGCCTAAAGCAACTGGCTGGTACCGAGTGATGATTCGGTTAACCAAGCAAAGAAGCTCTGAATCGCTGATGAGAACTGAGAAACGAACTGTTTTTGGCATGAGAGCCAAACGCCTGTGAGTATGCATGAAGGCACAAGACGCAGCTCAGAAAGGCCCAGAGCTTCTGTGCTTGGCTAACCGAGACAGCACTCGGTACCAGGTATTGAAAGGAAATGACTTATAGGGCTATTTCTTTCCTAATATACGACACGCAACATATCCTTTTTTATTTTCCTGTCTACGTTACACATCTATTTATGCCCTTTTCACTTTAGATGTTAGTATCCATCTTTTCAGTTGTTTCTCTTTTTAAATTTTGTTCTTTTATACCCATTTCCGTTCCAGATTTGCCTTTCGCTTTTCCCTTCTTTCTTTCATCAATTTAATGTTTATCTGCTCCCTTTTTTATTTGCCCCTAGTTTTTTGCTTTTAATCATTTTTACCCTTTTCTCTTTGACACTAATTTTGTTTTTCTGCTTGCTGTTTCCCTTTTCTACATTTCTTTTTCCTTTTTACTTCAATTATTATCATATCTTCTTGTTATCATTATGCTGTTTTTTTTTTCTTTTTTATCTTCTTGTTTTGCTTTTTTCTTTTCTATCATTTTTTAAACTTTTATCTTTTTTGATATCCTTGATTGATTCGTCTGTATTTTATTTCAGTTATTTCCCATTTTTTATTTTCTGACTTTCATGAATTTTTACTGCATTTTTTCTTTTTTATCAATTTACCATTTTCTTCTTCCGCTCTTCTCTTTTCCTTAGCATTTCTTCGTATCTTCTTTGTATTTTTATTATTTGTTTGTTTTCCATTTTTTTCTACATAGGTTCATATTTTTTTTTTAAATATTTTGTCTATCTATTTTAAACTTTATATTTAAATTCTGTTTCGATTTTCTTCTCAGACACAGATGTCTGTTTTTTACCTCTTAATTTTTTCAGATCTTATTCTTTCATTTCTATTTTAGCTTTCTCTTTTCCTGTCATTATATTGCTTTCACTTTTTTGTCTGTTATTTCATATCTTTCTATTCTCTATCGTTCCCGTTTCCCTACTTCAGTATTTCTTTTACTTCTTCAATTTTCTTTCTCTTAAAATTATTGCACCCTTCGGCCTTTTTCCTGAATCTTCTTTTTTCTTTTGATTTGGATTTGTCACAGCATTTTCCCTTTTCCTTATTTTGCTATTTCCTTTCCCTTTATCGATTCTTATTTTTTGCATTTGCTTGTTTTTTTTTAATCTATTTCAATTCTGACCTTTTCCTTCGCCCTTTCTCCATTTTTACTTCTTTTTTTCGTTTCCAGTTCACCATTTCTCGTTTTTTAATTTTTCTTGTTGTTTTTATTACCGTATGTATTCTTATACTTTTGTGTTTTTTTTTCTGTCTTTGTTTCTCACTTTTCACTGTTTTTTACTTTACTTTTTCCATTATTATTCTGCTCAGCTATGTATAACTTCCGCTGTACACATTACGGCATAAGATTTTTGTATCACAGTTTGTCTTTCTCGATTAGTGGATGCACGAAGAACAGTGAGTCTAGTTATGTACGACATTCAAACTAAGCTCGATGGACGATCCAAATCTGTCTTGGATCTAATACATCTGAAGTAACATCATATGGTGCTTCAAGCTGTTCACAACTCCTATTCGACAGTTTTCACGACGCCACCCGCGTTACGGCTTGCTAGGGCCAAACTGGTGCCGAAGGGGTCAATAGTGGTTATCTGGCGTATTCGTGATGGTCACATCGGTAGCATTTCGGCTGAAAATTCGGCAGGCAACCTCGATTGATTATTAGAATAGAATAAAGCGATGGAAGAATCAATTTCGTTATCGTTTCGGATAGTAAGATACTGTTAAATACGCTGGCAAATTGATCTTTTCTAAGCGGAAAAACCACTGTTTTTAAGCTCTAAACCAATAATTTATGGAAATAAAAACATTTAATAATCATAAAGAACACTGGTATGACGAAAGTCAAAGCAAAAGAATAATAAAAGTGAAACAATCTGGTAAGATCCATCCAATATAACATTTACATATGAAAATCAAATAAATACACTAAATACGCGACGATTTCGTAGCTTCTCTAGGGAATTGAGTCTTTTTAATGGTTGAATCAATTTGATGCAAACATTACAATAATGCGAGGCTGGTTGATGAAACAATGGCAGCGGAATACGGTTTGTCCTGTAAATTAAACGGAACCTACCAAAATCCTTCAACTACGTTATTTGCATTAATAATTACATGGAAACATCTTTCATCTGTAAACCGCTACCAGCCCGTGGGTTTTAGGATGGTTGACACACACTATTTATCACTCTCAATTAGCTACCCGTCATAGTCAGAATTTGATGACATTTAGAGCTATGGATGCATGTATGAAATTTTGCCCTCTAGTTCATAGGCAGACAGTGACGGAAACCAACCTTCAACAGATTTCTATTTTCTTAGCCGTTTCTGCCATTTGTTCATAATCTATTTTTTATATGAGCTTCTCAAATAATTCCTATACAACCTAATAAATCAAGGTTGTAGGTTTCGCTTGATTACTTAAATGTGCACGATTCTTTTCTAATCCACTTAGACATTTAATTCATGGTCGTGTCCTAGAAATGCTAGTAGATACTAAAATGAGTAATATAATTCCAGAATCCCAAAACAACAAAAGAATAAGAAATGAAAAATCTCAAAACTTTGATTTTTTTAGAGTAGTTCAATTGGAACTTCAGTGCTGAATTCTCGGAAGGGCTACCTGTCAGAATCACTCACTACAATTGCAGATGAGATGGGCAACGTCACTCACCAAAACACTGCTGAAGACCAATTGCAGCAGGCCGTGATTCTTATTGCGAAATCAAGTGTACAGTTCAAAAGTGGAAACAAAAAAATTGCATGATGGCGTGGTAACGACCGTTTATATGTTCGCCCTGGACATCGCGTTTATAAATTTAGATGTTGTAAAACGTTTGCCTAATGGCAGGGACGTTTCCACGTTATCATGCGAGATTGCGAACATAGGTGTGCGTCGATTTTCGCCATTGCATCTTCGCGTTTGTAACCAGGGTTGCATTATCGCGCTCGGGCTCGAGCGTTTCTATGTTAACTAGTATTAATTGATAATAATTGAGGGACTAATTTTATTCAAACTGATACATATTACACAATATTGCTTCAAAATGTTTGCAATACCTTCAGTCAAATCAGCCTAGGAGTGGGTTCGGCAGGGCATGTGACCTTAGGCATAAATACGTTAGGCATAATGGAGGATTGGCATAATTTACAAAAAGAAGAATAGCTTTTTTCTTGTTAAATTATTTAACCTGAGGCTTTTTCAGGTAGGAAAAATCTGTCCCTATCAACCCTTGGTGGCGTTGATATTTCCCTTATTTTTCAAAAAATTTGGGTTTCATTTAATTGAACAGTTTTGATTAAATACACAATAATTAACAAACAAAAATTTTGTCATGTATTTATTTTAAAATTCAAAGCTGGTTCGGCTATGAACAATTTATTTTCGTAACTACTGAAAACAGTGATTTGGATAAGCTAAGTGTTGGGCTACGGATATTACGTTCATGACGGCACTTTGTTTGTTTTGGCAACTCTTCACATAATACATAAAAACTCGTCACAGTATATCTCTCTCTCGCATAAGATAGTTTGCGTAGTTTTATATTTGGTAACAAAAAAAAATATAATCATTGAACTACATAATGTGGAGAGAAATCATTATTGAATCAACCACTCGTTGAATGAATAATAGTAAAGTGGGTCATTCTTCATTTCATGAGCTGTTCTTCAAGTCAAATATTTTATTATTTGACAATTGCAACATGAATCATTAATGAAAGTATATGTCTTTTCTTTACCTATACCTTTATGCGAGCAAACATTTCTTCCAGTTAATACAGCAGGATAAAATATTGATCGAGTTGTGTCAGTTCACAGTGTATTTCTACAAGATCAGAAAAGTGAAGACATTCCTGCCAACGCCTTCAAAAATGAATTTCTTTTAGTTATACATCAACACGATAATTTATGACTAACGTCTGTTATGCAAATCGTCCATTATACCTAACGTATATTATGTCTAAGCTGATCGACTCTGACGAAAAAATCCGTACGCTGTACGAACTGTTTGCCTGAACATGGTGAACGATTACGCTTCATTGCGGTATGGTGTACCGATTTTTTTTGTCAGAATCGATCAGCTTAATTATGCCTAACGTCTTTATGCCTAACGACCATTATGCCCAGCGTACGTATGTCTAAAGTATTTATGCCAAATGAAGTACACCCGGTTCGGCAAGTGGTTTGTACTTGTAGCTAAAAAGCAAATATTTGTTCTGCGACACGGAATCATCCATGGCGTTATAATTATTGTTTTTTTCCAATTCAAAATAAAATCCAGCAATCGAAAAACACCCATTTAGACTCTCTAAATTGATGAGTTGAATAAGGAATTTTAATTTAAAACATTATTCTTAGAAGATAGAAGATATTCTTAGAAGATGGAAGAAGATTAGAACATATTCTAATCACATACTATACATGACTGGCCAGTAATGGATTAACTGAAACTAGTTCTTTTCATCAATCATCTCAAGCCGATTGTCGAGAAGTCGCATGCCAACTTCTGAAGGTTCAGCTATCTCATTAATAACACTTCGATTTTCGCATTCGCTTAGCTGCGGTCCATAGAAAAATGATCGATGTTGTTTCACGATATACTGCCGACAGGCCGGTGCCAATAACTTCATTTTTCGCACAAGGCGAAATTTTGTCCGTTTCGAGATTGGCGCCAAAGTTCGTCGCGCTCTACGAATAATTCGATCATTACGATACTTCATTTTGAACGACAAGAACTAAAAAAATTGATTTAAACGATTGGTACATTTTGGTAAATATGTTATAAATGTATGATATGAGTTGTTTATATTAATTCAGAGCAAATGTTAAAATAGCGTTTATTGAATAAAAATAAATTGCCAAAACGTTGTGTGTTGTGTAGTATTCAAATTCTAAAAAAACTCTGAAAAGCCAGTTTTTTTTATTAGAAAATAAGTACGACAAATGGCAATACACCCAAACTAGAATACATCCAAACATCAATTTACCAATAGGCAACCCGATCGATTATTCTCCCAGAGTGACCTATTTTACAAGCTTAATATCACTTCCATCCAGGCAGCGTCACCGTCTCAGATAACCACCGCCCAGTAGCTGCCCGCATCAGTTAAAGCCGTATCTATCAAGACCAAAACCAGCAGGTGGCGCCGAGTGGGGCGACGATGACGGCAGCATCAGCTTCCCAAAACCAAAATCGACTCTGCGGCCACCACAAATCAGCAGGTTATCCCTTTAAATATCAACCTTCCAAAAACACAGCGCCACCACCACTACCGCCATCATGATTCCGATACCACCCACTGCGACTTACTCGTTGATCCCTGCATGCAATGTTATAACTCGCCAGTCAGTGCGTTCCCATCATCAGTAGGTATCAGGGGATGTGTAATAAAAATCATAATCCGTGGAACCGAATCGTTCTCGTATGCCGCTGCCGCCCCCCTGCTGACTGGTCGCAGCACTGGCGGTCTTCCGTGGCGGCAGGGTGAGTGTTATAGCGCGTAATTATTTTTGATTCGATTATTATTATTTCATCGGCGTCTTCGGTAAATCAGGAAACGACAAACAGAAACTTTGACGGTAAGTAAGAGGAACAGGATGGAATTCTAACTGTATGCTTTTTGGTAATGATTGTGTCATGTTAGCTCAGCTTTAACATAAGGGGTACGTGGTTATCAACGGCGGTCAATGTTTGTTTTGTTTACCAATTCGGTCTGTAAGCTTGAAATTCACGCATTTTGTTGTTTGGAAAAATATCTGAATTTTGCTAAGACAAATTTAGCTTTCGATCCACATCTTTTATGACCTATTACCAACCCACTCAGACATAGCAATGCGTATTTCCCCGCACGTTCAATTATAATCCAATCGAACCACAAGTTTGTCACAGAAACTAAACTAACAAGATAATTACTAAATTTGTTCAATTCAACCAACGACAAGTCTGAAAGATTCTTTTTTTCACAACAAAAAACCACCTTTTGATCTGTAGTCACCTCCAAAGCAGCACCCAACTCGAAGGAGATCCGTTTAGGCTCACTCCAACCGACAATGTTTACCGAAGATGAAACTAAATTGCGTTTAATCGTTTTCATCCGTGATTCGGAGTGGCTAGGCTAGAAGATGCTGAAGAGGGTCCCCCTCCGTCCGTGTCAAAGCGCTTCAATTACCCGAATAAAAATGCGACTCAAGAAAGTATAGCAACACGCACGCGACTCGTTTCCATTCGACGGTTGGCACGCGTTCACCAGGGGGAATCGGGCGGAGATTTCGGTGGATTTGATTTTATTATAGCCGTATGATCCATGGTTGGATAATATTTGCACGGGGGTTGGTGAAGGAATAGGGAAGCGGAGAGCGACGATATGCCGGATGATTTGGTGCTGATCGAGAGTTGAATGAGCTGATGAGTTTTGGTTTAACTGAGGGGTCGCCTCCATTGGCATTCGGTTTCCTAATTCACTTTCAACTGGTGTGGAAGAAGTGGCGGGGGGGGAGGCATGGGTTGTTTGGACTGTGACCCGTGTGTTTGCTAAGGGGGAACTGTGAATTGACCAAAATTTGATCCAAATTGGGCAAATATTTCCACAAGCGTTGGAGTTTTCGGTCAATATTGAACAGATTCGACCTCAAAATAGAAATCGAGAAGCAGCGATGGGTTGGCGTCGAGTATAGAGAACTACAATGGAGTGGGGGAGCCTGTATCGTATGGGAAGGGTGATTCAAAAATGAAGCAATGTTCTTGATATTTTCTTAGTGCGTGGAAAAGATATGGAGAAAAAAAATATGAACTTGATGATTTGGCAGTTTCGAAACCATGTTGTTTAATAATCAGACATGCGTGCAAATACGCATTGTTATGTCTGAGTGAGCTGCCGTACATGAGAAAATCGGCAAGAGAAACACTATTCAATCGCGAACCATAATCTGATCTCAAAATCCTTCATCGTTTGTTGCGACCGTTTAACAAAAGCTAATTACTGCGCTCATTCCTCCTATACAAATTCCGAAATCAATGTTTAGCTTGTTCACCCCTCCCACAGTCAGCACCAATAATTGTCCCAATCCAACCAAAGTTCCAACAGCAGCACCCGCCACGGGCAAACTTTTATCGTGCAAATGTAATAAAATTTCATATTCATAGCTCCATCTTTCTCTTCCTCTCAATCTGAATGATAGCGAGCGCAGAAGTCTTTTCCCGGAATTCTCCATCCACCTTTACACCGTATCGTTTTGTGCCGTAGAGCGCCGGGGGCATGGGAAGTTGAGCTCATTTGACTAATAATATTTTAATAAAGCCATTCCGCCGTAGAGTCGAGAGCGGAATTCCACGATCGTTTATTCGGCGAGGTAGCGGCGAACCCCTCAGCAGCCAAAGTTTTGTGTCATTGTTTCGTTTCGTATCGTTCCTATTGTTTTCGCGGGGGATTTACCATTCCCGGTAAGGTAGTAATTTTTCGGTTTCAACCGAGGGTTTCCAACCGCAACGAAACGTCCTGCGCGATAGCTGCGGGCGAGATCGGCGTGGATCGTAAAAAAGAGCTACGCCGAATTAATGGGATTTTGGCTCGGTTTAGTTGGTTACTAGCAAGTAGCTGGGTGGAAGCATAAGTGATAAAATTCTTTCAATTGTTTTCACTGCAGATGGTTCACCAAATTTCGGCGGCTACGAAATAGGCAGTTGCAATTCCTAGAAGTTACAAATTGTGCGGCATAATTAATGAGGTGAAGCGATAACGACGCGTACCGGATCAGGTGCTTAGCCAGTTCCAAGGGGCGTTCGTTAATTATCCCTCAATTCTTAGGAATTCATGAAAAATAATAGAGCAATTTGAGGTTAATTTAATCGGTTCGCATTTCAATTTGTTGCAACCAGCTAGCGAGAAGACGGAAGTCAAAAGTTCTGGGCGATTACAGTCATAGTTTTTAGTAATCTTTCCTTCCTGAGCTGCAAAAACAGAGGAAATAATGAGTATTAAGATAAATTGAACTATTCTACAGAAACTGTAACCGGAAACAATTGATTGTAAACAACTCTAGCACTCAAATGTCAAACTTTCATCTCTTCCTCAGACCCAATATCGATGAAATCAAAGCTAACTAAGATAGAACAGCCAGACACGAAACCGATCAATTTAACAACTTAATTACATTTACAACCCTGGCTACTGAATCCTTTGAATCAGTCCCGGATCTCCAATTCCACTGCAAGATGATTTACAATCGCAATACTTCTCATCAGCTCATCGTCGGGAGCATTTCTGGTAGCTTTTTTTTCTCGGATGCTGATTACCGCGGCTCGCCTTCTAGCGACCAAACGAGTCGCCATGAACCGGTCGGCTTGGCGGCCTAAGAGGGGTGGATTGCGGGATTTGAATCTCTCTCTCTCTCGTAACAGTGGGTAATTAATTTAAAAGCAATTAATTAATCCCTACTGCTGCTCTAATCACTTCCTTTTCATCGCGGCTGTACTGAAACACCAAAAGACAGAGAGAGGAACCGCGCGCCAGAGGCACCCAGTCCGATTCCTATACTCGAATCGCCGACGACGGCTGTCATCCGGTTTCTTTCACTAGGCTGCTACATCAAACGTCATCAAACCCGGACTCGGTCAGTCGAAGCAGGCGGCATCGTATTGCGCCTTCCAGACGCCATCGGTAGCCTATCTAAATTAGTTGGATCTTAATCACGCCACCGAGAGTAAACGCGTTCTTACTGCGGAACGGAAAAATCCTGGCTGCATTCATGGCCAGTAGTTGAATTGCGGTGAAACGCAATTGACCAACAAGTGACCAGTCGTCCGTCAGTCCTACAGTCGGTACCTATAGACGACAGACGGACGAATGAACGGGCCTCACCTGATTAGACACTAATTTTGTTTTTTAATGGTCATGTTTCGTGTCTTGTTGCGTTCAACAATTAATCTGCTCGAGGGGGTTTTCTGTGGCATTGGGATTGAAGTTGCTCGAGGATAAATGCTCCGGTAAGGTCATGTGATGGACAAGAAGTTTTGAATGGTAATATAAGAAATCGTCCGAATGCAGATCTGCAAGGGAAGGTAGGAATGTTAGTCCAATACATATCCTATAAGTAATGGAATTTTCGTTTCCACTTCGTCTCATCAGAATCCGACACCAACTTAGTGACAAGACTAAGCTAGCGCGGGATTGACGTTAACTTTAAAAAAAACGAAACCACTATTTGTGTTTCTGAGTAAACCCCTAGTCCTGCGTGATGTACCGCAAGAAAAGGAGTTTTGATTAAGCGAAAATTCCATTACTAATTTAGTTATAGGCTTTGTGCTCTTCATGTGCAAAGATGGTTTTAAACAATATAGCATAGTACAATACAGGTTGCCAATAGAAACCGATAAATCATCTGTATTACGGGAGGGGAAAATTTGCTAGTCAAAGTGCCAATTGTGTTATCATGTAATATACAATTGCTCTAGGCAGCCGGCTGCCGTGATTTTTTGTAATCCTTAAAGGCGCATATTTTATTTAACCTCAATCTAATAGGTTCGCATTGATTTTGGGAAAAAATGTCAATGTCTTTCGGAAATATTAGCTTACTCTGAAAAATACATGGTGGTGGTTATCAACAGATGTTCTGGCCTTCGACAGGTTCATTTCCCTCATACTACTTGACAGCAAATATTCGCCCGCATATCACTCTCATAGCGATGGTTAACGTATCGGCAACTAATTTCTTTGCGGTATTTCTTAATTTGTTGTGCAATCCCTGCTACGAATTGCGAAATCCTGCCAACTGCAGTCTAAATGTTTTTGTGTTCATTTGAGCAGGCACGGAAATAGAGTAATCCACAAAGCGAGGAAAAACCAATGCCATCGGCTCTCGCTGTAGTTATATTTAGGCAGTCTTACCTCCTTCCCATTCAAACAGTCAGTACCGAATGACGAAACTTGCTACTAGGCAGCGCACATATACTTATAATTCTGTCAAATTTCAATGTCCAGTTCGTGGTCCATATTGATGGCTCTGTCCGAAATAGACTGGTTAATTTGGATTTTGTCGCGTTATAAAGATTTTCTGAAAATGATTTTTTTGCAAAATTAGTGCACAAATTTTTCCGAGTGATTTGTGCAAAACAATGATGATTCTGTGTAATGAAAGTTTT
>NC_080670.1:12724996-12778962 GCF_030247195.1 Topomyia yanbarensis | reverse complement strand
CTAGTGGTCTTCATGGCGAAACCTGCCCACACGGTTCGACGAGGAAAAGCTCCAACATTTCTCAATTAAAATTAATTACATTCATATCGCTCTTGTTTTTTGTTATTTTCCTGCTGTATTTTCGCCAGCAAATGCAAATTGGTAGTACCCCAGCCGTGTGGTAGTAGGGCAGGGAATAGTCACATCCAAAAATGGACCCAACTGCAACAACCCATTTCTAGCGGCAACCATAGACAAAACAGTAGCTGCAGCACCCCGGCACTGTGAAAAGTGGCATTTTATTGCAACCAGACATGCACTCGGGCACGGAAGCTTGCTGCAGCTGACGCACGCGACGAAATGAGTCGGTGTCGGTACGGCAGGGCGGCAAAAGAGGAGCAAGGGGCCGACCCTTTACACCGGGTGTTCGCCCCAAGTTTTCCATCCGGGCAGTCCCAGTGCCAATCGGCGATGCGAGGGAAAACATATTTTATGGTTGCATTTCAAAATTCCATTGACGGCATTTAATTTGTTGCATTTAGATTTTTGCAGCTCACGTTTTATTGTGTTTGTTCCACTCGACGGTAGATGGCTCGCAGGTACTGTCCCTCCTGTTCCCAGTACGGTTGTATTTCCGTTTGGGTACTGCCACTTCTGAACCGCGGTTTTGCGTGAAGGGTTGAAGCATTGACAGAGGTTTTCTTTTCAGGATATCAATGTCAACTGGTTTTTGATTCAAGGTAAAAAATAAAAAAAATGCTTTTATTTTTTTCAACAGTTTTAATCGATTTTAAAATTAAGAAATTGTGTATTGTACTAAGAATATTAACGGATCTCATGTCACCCCTCAGACTGCAACCCTGCTCCGGGCGGGGGGCAATCCACAGAAGGTGTGAATGCAGCAAATAAAGGCAGGTCCGAAGGGGACGACAAACAGCGCGACAGCAGCAGCCATTGCGCACATCGCAATGCATGGCTGCTGCTGTTTGGCTAGATAATTTTCACTTTTTCCTCTCTGCCAGTCGAGGGAAGCAACGGAAGAACGGGTTACGGCGTAACAAAGGAGCGTCTGTTCGACGATTGTATGGGATGGGATGGGCAGGCACGGCACAATGTGTAAATTGCAGTTTAATAAATTAATTTTATGGCCTTTTCGAACGCTACTAGAGTCGCGGGACAGGGGGTTGCGGGTAGACCTACGATAAGAAGGAGTTCTGGTTGGAGGAGGGAAGATATTTTGCACTTCTGCAATTTGTACCCCTCCCACCTTTTAGCGTATGCAGATAGGTAGGCGAAATACACTCGCTTGGCGCTGCCGGTACAAGCGAATCGATTAGCACTGGTTTGCTGGTGGTTGAGCTGGGTGTAAGAGCAGTAGAATGGAGGTGAGGGGGATCACATTTGCATGTGCCATTTGGTGCGGCTGCCGAGTTTTCTGCATGGAAATCTTGGAAGCTTGGCGGAGGCCAACTGGGCGGAAAATCCGGGTTTGTCATGCAATGGTGGTTCTAATTGAGGGTGTTTGTGGCAGAAAATGAATGGGAAATTAGGAAAATTGACGCATGACTATATCAATAAATCGGAACTAATTTTCAAATATTTAACATATTTGTAACACATCATTTGAAACTTGTAAAATATTAAAAGTAACAAAAATATTGAGTGATTTCCAACTACGTATTCTTTCGGGACATCAATTTCATAGCCGTCATTAGACTTAAGGATGTATTTTATTTTGCAGTTTCTTCGAATCGGTTATGTTGTTACAAGAATTTCACTTCCCGGGACATCGGAACTGACTGAACTGAGATTTTAAAAAAATATCTTATCATTACAGATACAAATATTTTGTTTGTAGTTAAACGTAATGTGAAGAGCTATGCAATCAATTTAACGATACTTAAAATGTTATTAACACTTCATAATTTTACAGAAGCTGAGCTTTCCAGCGACGGCATATTCCCATGTCAACTAAAACCGACAGAACTAGAACTTGAAAAGAAAATATTGATAGTAATGTGGCTTATGTGGTGACGTAGTGGAGTGGAATCGAGCAGCAAAAATAGGCGAGTGAAACAACAGAAAAATATTTTATTACTAATAAATATTTTTCTAATTCGCAGAACATATTTAGTGGACTTGATTCAGGCAAGTTAAAGTAATATGAATAGAATCGAAAAAGAAAATTCTGAGAGAACTATAGTGTAACATTAGTTGAAGAAGAAAATGTGACAAGTGTGTTGAAAGGTTGTGTTATATGTGAACAGTGATAATTTGAACAGTGTGATAGTAGTTATGTTGTTCCCAGATTCTCACTTCACTTCTCGAGACATCGGAACTGACGTGTAAACTGAGACTTAAAAATTTCAGAATTTTGGATACAAGCGTTAGTTTGTAGTTAAACGTGATGACGAGAACTATGCAATCAATTCAACGGTACTTAAAACATGAATTCAGAAGTATTAATACTTTTCTCAATTTTACAGGATTTTAGCCTTCCAGCGGCGATATATCCCTGGGTCAAATGAAATCGATAGAACTAGAACTTCAAAAGAAATTGTTAATAGTAATGTGGCTTATATGGTGACGTAGTGGAGCAGCAAAAATAAGGTGAGTAAAACAACAAAATTTGTATTACTAATACATATTTTTATAATTTCCAGAACCTATTCAGTCGACTTGGTTTATGCGGAGCAAGTTAAAATAATATGAATAGAATTGAAAAAGAAAATTCTGAGAGAACTAGTAATATTTGTCGTAGAAAGAGTGCGGTAAAAATAGTTTTGACAAACCAGGCCAAAGCACTTTCAGAAGAAAATGTGACAAGTGTGTTGAAAAGTTGTGTTATATGTGAGCCGTAATAATTTGAACAGTGTAAGTGATAGTCGTTCGAAGAAAAAAATGGTGTTTGTGCTCCTGTTCTAAATTCGATTAATGTAAAAAGCTGCCAAGTAAGCTATCAGTGTGACTTTCTATCAAGCGTTACATTGCTCAACTACTCCATCCAGTCCTGCACACTACCCTCGATCACGCACCCAACTCCATCACACCACGACCGAATTGCGCACTTTGCGAAGGCCTACACCGTCCGGCTAAAGCAGCAATTCATTAGAGGTGCAATCAAATAAATAACTATCAATTGGCGGTTGTTGTGCGGATTGTTTGCCGCACCTCCGCGCCACCAATCTAACAAGCCAACACACGCGTGATTATGTTATAAATTTCGCGCTTCACTGCGAAACTCGGAGGCAAATCTTTTGACAAATAGCCTACACCGCCGGCTGCCGAAGGCAGCAACCGCGATTGTCTTTTCTCACAGCAAACAGTGCACGGCGAATCGATCCGTCGTCCGGAGGAAAAGCGGAATTTCGACAGCGCATTCCGGCGTCGTTTGATGCTTGTCGCTTGAAAATAGCAATCTCGGAGATCTCTTCTCACACCGACTGCTGCGCGGTCCCGGCTTCTTTTGTCTGCTGCCAAATATGTGAAATTCTAGCCCCTCCCTAACAGACTGCACTGCTCGCCAGTAGCTGCAGCTTCCGCTGGCCTTAACCTCAATCTGCCGATTGGTGCCGGATCGTAGCCGCGCAGCCTTCGCTTTGATGTGCGGTGTGGTATTTTGCATGCGATCGTGGTGTTGCGTTCGCAGTTGTGTTTCTTTCTCGCCGTAAATTCCCTGCGGTGATTCAGATCCTCGCCGGGACAATGAATGTGGTTCATTTTAATTTGATTCTAATTGAAATTGTGCGCCGCGTAAGTGTTGCTAACAGGGTCATCCTTTTTAATTAGCAAGTGATTTGGGGCTGCTCAATCATCGAGATGTTGGCAGCTAGCTAGCGGGGAAGATGAATACGGCTGAGGGCGCCTGCGCCGGGTTTGTTTGTAATGGGTTCACAATTTTCGACGAATCAATAAACGGTGCTTCTCTGTTGTCTGGGTGTCCATGTGGTGGTGAGCGCCGTTCCCGGATCAAGATGGGATGAAGCGGTTTATCCCGTCGTCCCTAAACCTGAGGGTAATTATCCTTCTTTGGCTGGTAGTTCAGTGATCCAATAAATTTTGGGACGAACGTAAAAGTAAATAAACATCAAGCAGTCTGTGGTGAGACAGTTGGGTTCTTTCGATGAAATATTAACCCTTTCTGGTATAGAGGCTTCGATGAATATAAATTCGTGATAATACAGAAAAAATGAGAATGCGAGGATCGTTTATCGGAGGTGACAATCTAGTCGTTCCGTTTTGATGAGTTTTTCCTGTCTTGCAACCAGCGAAACATCTGCGTCCTGGAGCCAGCTTGGTCCTAAAAGGTGGTTGTAATTAATTTTTAGGACTAATTAAACACCCCTTGCTGCTGTCGTGACGGAATTGGGTGAACGGGTTGCGGAAGAATAAAGGGCGTCGAAGTGTTTTGTGTCGGTTGGACTACTTAAGTGTAATAAAATGGCTAGCAACCGACCTCGACCTATTGTTCATTCAAAATATCTGATTTTATATACTAAAGCTTTCTGGACCTTAATTGATAGGTTGATGTGAATAGAAATCAGTTAAACTGGAATAAAGTTTGCAATTTCTACTCAACTCAAACTTGTTTACTACTATCAAAACTGAATTCAGAATTTAGGTCGAAATTCCCAGAATAGTTCCTCTGTCAAGATCTAGTTTTATGTAACCATTCAAGAAGTTCGTTGCCGCAAAATGTCTTCACCATGTTCTTCTTAACTCGTGAATCAAACCATTCTCATTGCCTACCTTCAAAACGGTAAATACTAGCCAGCACTACTGCTGGATGCTGATCGTGCCATGTAGGCAGACAACCTTGTCGGCACGCAAATGTTCGATTAGCACCATGGCTTCGCTGTCTACACAGGCTGTAGTGTCGCCAATGTGACGCCACCGTGCACAGCCCCGGGAACCCTTCGAGTCTAATTTGCTCGCTTAAGTATTCCCACTAATTAGCCAATATTTTTTCGTGTCTGTGCTCCCTACACATTTCGTACTCGGTTGGAACTCCGGTAGCAGGCAGATTACCAGTTACCGAAAGGTACCACCACACAACAAAAAGTTGCGAAACCGCCGTCCAGACTAATGGACTAATTAAATCAATTACACCTGTGATAAAACATTTTAATGGCTTAATATAATTTATAAGCGCGTAATGTTGTCCTTTCGGGCTGCTCGGCGGCTGCTTATCTCTTCATTAGAAGATAAAACTGGTCCCATTGAGGGACGGTTCAAAATTTCGAGTTAATGCATAGGATGGCAACTCATTCGTCACCCCAGTTTTTTTTTTAATCGGCACACAGTTGGTAACCAAGCGCGCGAAATTCCCATTCGCATTCAATCAATTTGTTTGCCCACGAACACGTTATCTACCAATTAAAATTTACTATTGAAATTAGCGATAAACACGCAAATTTTACTGCCTGCCCGATGAAGCAGCGACACAAAGTTGGCACCGTCGATGTCACATCACCGGGGGCCTGCGAAAAGTAGTTTCTGACAGTCTGTCGATCTTCCCGAGAGAGCCCATAGTAAGTGAGCATAATTGGAATAAATTTACGCTTTGGTTACTGTAAGTGGTGGTCAGCCAGATAAAAACGAGGGGCTTGTTGTCGAAACGAAGGAGACAATTTGTGCATTGCTGCATCATGATGATGATTATTATTAATTTATTTAAATTTCAGTTCCGGTCTGTGCGGGTTGCTGTTCATTGGAAGGGGGTAGCCTGCCGGAAGGTCAGTTAACTGTTTGTTGCTTTATTTCGAGTGAAAATCAATCTCTTTCGAGACACCATCTATGAGCTGGCAGTTGAAGCAATTAAATGTTCTACTAATATTTGGTGTTTCTTTCGGGACATCATTTTTGTGGTGCAGAAGTTCAAAATTGAGCAAATAAAGTGTAGGTTTTTGTGAAAGTAATAGAAATGGAATTTAAAAAGAATTCTTTTGGCATTCGACGACTATGTTAGTTGTTTGTCAACTTTCATACCATTCCATCAAAAACTGTATCTCGCTTCGACAATAAACCCCGCACCAAAATAATCCTCTCAATTTATTCCACCCATTACCAGCAAGGCCATAAATAACGCCTTCGCACCCCATTTATCCAACCAATCCAAACTGCTTTGTGCACTTATCTCTCGGCCAGTTCCGATTCCGGTTCAAGTCGAACCGATCCAAACCACAGCCAAGCGTGCGGGTTTCGTTTCCACCAATTGAAAATTATCCAATCACTGCCGCCACCCCGCACTTGATGCCACCCAATAACCGCGCTCACTCGGCTGAAAATTATGATCGGGCAATAATGCAATTAATTTTTATAGCTTAATTTATACCACCATCACCACCACAACCATTGACATCAGCGGGCCTGCTGCTTCAACATCGGTCTAAATTGAAACTTCCGATTGCAGCCGAAACCGAGAGGAGTCGTCACCAGTGACGAGAACGTAGAGACAGCAGAGCGAGAGAGGTGCCATATTTCGGAACCCATGTCAGAGTGTTTAGCCTTTATTATCGTTATTTACACTTTTGTTTGGCCTGTGTTAATCATTTATTTACTCTTGCCGTTCGGTGTTCCCCTCGCTGTGTCCCCGTTCGCTGCTAGAGTGAGAGAGTGCGGGGCAAAAATTACCGGCTCGAGATCTTACGACATGATACCGTCATCATGGAATTAATTAGTACCAGAAATTGAATAAAAGCCTGCGTGGCCCCCGTTGGTAGCCGAGAAAGCCGTTGAGCGAGAAATATAAAATATAAATATTTCATTTAACCCTGCATTAATTGGCCCCCTCGGTTCGGCGATCGTCATTTTTCTTACTTTATCGGGATTCACGGCCCCGGACCGAAGAGAGCTGCGAATCGCGTGGAGGCGCGATTAGATCCTTATCGCGTAAATGCTAGTTTTGTAATTCCAAACACCACTGTTTACCACCTTCACTGAAGTAGGAGGAGGAGCGGTAGCATGGAGAAGTCAACGGGTTTTTACGAGCTTCTTTTGTTTCGCCCGAAAAAAAAATGCGAAAGTTAATTTTCAGCCAAATTCCCGGAATGCAACGGGCGAGAAGCGCATACCGAGCGAACGCGAAATGCGGCGTTAAATAAAAGAAATATAAATTAACAGCTTCATTTACGACCACCTTCTGATTCTTGGCTGCCGGGGACTCGTTGAAGATGTCACCAAGCTGGCGAAGCGCTATTAGTCGTGCCGTGTGGGATAGAGAGACGAGGACGGTCGGTGGCGGAGGAAGCGCAAGTAAATTCATTTGCATCCGCGATTTGGCGGAGACAAAATCGAGCGAAAACTGATGCGCATTCATTTGGCGCTACATTTAGTGCATTTTTAATTAATTGTTGCTGGCGGAGAGTGGAGGTATTCGGGGTGCACTGGGGGAAGCGGTGTCAGTTTCTCGATGGTGTATCGTATTTCTGTGCATACTCGCAAGAAGCAGTGTTTGGCGAATTCCATTGGGATTTAATTTTCTTTCAGGACATCAGTTCGCTGGTATTACATTGCGCACCGAATTCGAATTGATTATCAGTGAGGTGGCGAAAATAGAAAGGAAACAGAACAGGAAAAGAAAACAGCTTTCGTTGGTGAAAAAATAAAGTGGTGAAAAAATAAAATAGCAATACAACCAAAAAAGAAATTCGATTATAGTCATTCTCAAATGTCTACAGTTACAGTGAAGTAATCTCCAAACAAAACATTCTTCTACAATCAGTCAAACAATAACTGATTGAGACTCCCTACACGAACCCTAACCGAAAGTACTCTTTCCGGGCAAGTTGGCAATAAGTCCTGAAACTGTAAAAACTGTCAACTGTCAATCAGCTGTTTGGGGCTGCCAGTTTGTGATCTTGAAACCACAAGAGGGCAGCTGCTTTAGTTCCCTTCGATTCCCAACAGCAATTCCACTGGCCAGCTTCCAACTGATGTTGCTGCTGCTGCTGTCAACCAGTATTACCAGTTATCTCAGCATCTCAGAACCCAATTAACGAGATTCGTACGCAACAGCATCATCGCGAAAAGCGCTCCAAAAGAGAAGAACCCAAAACATGTCACTACCCGCTTTAGGTTATCCGAACCGTACAATCTACTACCGAATTCGGTTTTGGCTCCTCGAAACAACAGAACTGAAGCCAGCGAAAAGAGGGGAATGACGGAACAAATTTACCGTCTCTCTCTCTCGGGAACCCACATTCCGAGTTTGACGAATCAGCAACGGGCTTAAGCAGAGAGGCTACTTAAAAATTACAATAACAAATAAATTAACAATATCTTTCCGTGTTTTCTTTTATTATAAACAAGTATCAAATTAATGTAATAATAATTTCAAATCACTTCAGGTTGAGTGGGGCGGCCAACCACTTGAACCCGGCAGAAACTGGGCGGTAGGGAACGGTATGGTAGAGAAGTGGGTAGGGGTAAAAATTCGCACCGGTAATGGCATCCCGGCACGCAATCTGTTGGTTTTGGAACCCAGTTGGTTGGTGAGGATACTTCACCCACGCGGGTAGTGAGTCAGAGAATGGGAGAAAACAAGCGGGGAAGTGGATGTTTTTATTTATTATAATTAGAGAAAATTAATATTAATTTTTGTTACTCACAGTTTTCTGCTTTTACGATGTTTCAACTGTTTGAGAGAAGTAAACTTTTTATGACTTTATTTGCTGTGGAACCCACGTCAGCGTACAGGGCCGAAATAGACCGAGAATGGTGAAATAAATTTTGCTGCAAGTGTTTTGTAAAGCGACGAATGTTTTGTTTATTTAATTCTGGGAAGCGAATAAAACGCAATTCCTAGACATTTACAATAGTTAGCTTTCTCTAGCACGGACTTCAAGTTCTATCTATTGGTGATGTGTCTCGAACAAGCAACTAAAGTGAAGTGTATAAGTGAATCAAGAAGTGTAAAAGTGCAGTTCTGTCAATTCAGTCAAAATTTAGTTGGAACGGTTGGCAACACTTCCTTATCGAATAGTTTACGTTGGCCTGTAGCATGCCAACGACCCGCTGTATATTTCTATCAATAAAACCCAACAATACATCAAATTTAGCGGAATCTAATTACAATATAATTTTTACCACACAAAAGCCATGTACCGAAATAAAAGCAAAACGGGAGGGTCCCAAAATTGATCCATTTATATTCAACCGCCATTGCTTACGGCTCACCCTGGAAATCCGGACCCGACGAACTGCGATCTACAGAGCCGTAAAATTGAAAACCAACCCGCAGGTTTCTCTTCACGGTAAGCTTCGTGCTTGTTTTTTTATAGAGCAGTCCCTCCTCCTAACCTTCCTACTACTAATTTGAAATGTCAATGAGTCAGAATTGAGGCCTTTGGCATCAAAAATTTGTTGCTTGTAGCACCACCAACGACCACGGTTGGCGTTCAAAATACAACACAGACCGTGTAGTTGCTGCTTGCTTTTTAAAACTACATCGGAATAATTAGCGAATTCTGTATGGACAGAGAAACCAGCACTCAATTTGTGGGCGAGCGCAGGGCAGCCAATTAATTTAAAATTTTTACAATATAACCCCGAAAGTTGCGTCGAAAAAATTTCTCCCTCGCGCCGAACATCAACTTAAAAACCGACAGTGAGTAACCACTGAAGAAGATCTAAATTAATTAATCTCACTGGCTTTTAGCATTAATTAGCGACTGTAATTGATCGTGCAAAATCGTGTCGGCTCGGTCGCTTGGCAGCTTGCATCATCTGTTCGGCTTGGGCTCGTCAGAAATGACTTTGATTAATTGATCCCACTTCCTTTCAGGGCTTCAGGCTAGGGGCATCCCTCCGCGAGGGGCGGAGATTTGCTATAACACGTCAAAATCGATTCATTCGCCATGCTAATGAGCAATGTTTACTTGGCGCGCATAACCGTACTTTTTTTTACAACCCAAACCATAATAATTTATATCGCCCCTGTCGAAACTGTGGCCATTTTTCTTGCGGCAAGTTACAGCTAACAACCACCACTACCCCCACGGAAAAAAGGAACCAACTTAATTAAGCCATTCCGCCTAACTCGGCCCATTAATTCTGGACTAATTTCAAACCCACACCTGTGGAAGGCAACGGCATTCAAAATGGCGTTCGGGTTTCTTTCGCCGAGCTCGGCGTCGGAATTTGGCCGGACAAATCGATCGTTGAATTTGCCGCATGGCACAGAGCTGTCGCGCAGGGAAATTTATGCATGGAAACAATTTAACATTATCATTAGACCGGGGATGTTTGTTTTTTTGCTTTAACTGCAGCAAAAAAAAAGAATCCTGCCAGGTCCAACCGGTGGGGAGGGAACGGAAGGCTCAAAAGATAATTTACTACTCTATTGTTCGCCCGAGAATCCCCAAAGGGTCAACCCCACGGCAGAAAACCGTAAACCCGGCGGGGCGATGGTTTATGATTTTATTGTGCAATGTTCCTCCATGTAACTCTACTTTCAGACCCCCTTCGGAACCGGGGAAACACACCGGAATCGATTGAGATTGCAAATTGAAGCTTCGATTTCTTCGGCTGGATAAATGGTCGGGAACGAGGCTGCCGGAGGAGCAACGAGCGGGGAAAACTACGTTCAAAACTATTGTTCCCGTATGTTTCCGCGGCGGAGGTAGGACAAACTTGTAGCGATTCGATTTCTTTCGCCCGCGAAGTAGCTGCAAATTTGAAATGCAAATCTCTTCCGTGGACCGAGGATTTTCGGTCGTTTGGTGAAAAAAATGTCGCTGATGTGCATGAGGTTCGTTGCAGGAGCAGGGATGGAAACGATTTCCGCGAACAAATTCTATTGAACTCGCGTTAGAGTTTTGAACAGTGGCTTAGAACAAACAAACGAAGTTGTTTGGTGAGGAAATGAATATTTGAAGCGAAAAGTTTGGTCTGTTAGGGGCCATGCATAAATGACGTAGCATTTTGGGGGGTAGGGAGGGTATACCAAATTTGTGACGAAGTGTGACGAGGGGGAGGATAGGGTCAGAAGTTGTGCGACGTAGCATTAAGTTTAAAACCCATTGTTTAGAAAAAACAACTTAATGATCCTCCATTCCCAAGAGAAATAAATTTAAATTTAAACAAGTTACGTTTGACGCGGTTTTTCATGAGGTAAATTTTACGTTTAGCGGAATTACAAGTTCGCAAAAATACGAAAAGATTTTGTATGCGGATTTAACTTGCTACATTGGTTAGCTAATGTTGCCAGCTAGCAGACTTAGTTTTGGTAGCTGAATTAAATTTTCACTTCGGATTCAACCACACAAAATTTAGTAATTTAATAAAGATGAACGTATGCTTCTTAGAATCATTGGCGGCTGCAGGATTATGAACTGAGAGAACTTCTCTTCATGCTCCCCTTGCCATATAAAATTTAAAAAAATTATTAACACTATATTTGTCATTAAATGGGCTTATTTTGAACGCAATTTGCTTTTTTAATGAAAATGTTGATAGTCAAACATGTATTTCAAATAATTGAAAAACATATGTAATTTTTTTTCATCCCCCGGCCGCTTTGCACGGGACGAGGGGGAGGGCGTAGGTAAATGCTACGTTATTTACGAGGGGGAGGTTGAAATTTTGTGACCAAATGCTACGAGGGGGGAGGGAGGGGTCAAAAATCCCCGATAAAAGCTACGTCATTTGTGCATGGCCCCTTATTGGGATGTCTGCAGCGATGCTGTAAGAAGGTGCTAGAAGTTCAAATGAAATGTTTAGTTAGTGGCAAAAATGTGGCTTCTAACACGGACATCAGATTTGACATAGTTACGTTGATGAACATGTTTATCATGTTTAATGATGACCAACTAATGTCAAAAATATAAAATAAAATTTAGAAAGAAAGTGGAGGCTTGAGTGGAAAGTGAAATACCTTGTGAGTGTTAAATAATGGTACAAAATGCTGCGTGACCTGTTCTGGCACGGACATCAAGGTTAATCTAGTCAAAATGATGAAACTTCTTGAAGCTAGTTTGACCGTCATGTTAGCAATAAAATGAAGTGTGGTGAAAAGTGTGACAAGGGTAAGTGTTTACAACGTACAGTGAAACTAGTGAAAAAAGAGAAATTGAATTTAAAAAGAAATCAAATGAATTGTGCAAGGTTACTTTAATGCCTGTTTTGAGTTTAAATGTTCCTGGACCGTGAACCGTGCATTTGAGCTGCATTTCTGGTTTGGAATTCAACAGTTCACTCTTATAGCAGACTACTCGGAGGAAATCGTCACTGGTCGTACTAGTGCCTGTTGTAGAGTATCCAAGCAAGGTGAGATCGGCCTAATTTATTGTGATTTATTGTTTAATCAACTCAAATTATTAACCTACATTCATTACCTATTGAAAAACTTTAATATTCAATGAAGATCACGTAGGTTTCCCGTATCTTTCTAAGTAGGTATTCAACTGGCATTCCCACCAGGACTTGCAATGTGTTAATTCTATCACAGAAGTATACTAACTAATTTCACAACTAAGATTTAAACATTACCTCAAACTTGTAATATATTTACTTGTATCAAAACTATTTCGTTGCACTGATACTTCTTTGCTTATGCTTCGTTCGACATTGAATGGTGTGATACTTGAAAGCCTGCGTTCCTATCTGTAGAGTGATCTTTAGCGGCCATTACATGCTCGATATTTTCGTCAATAGAAAGAAAGTATTGAACAAAAGTATTGAACGTGTAATGGAGAAAAAGTTTTGAGCGAGTAAAGGCGCTTTAACTTAGGCCTTTTAGCCAGGGGAAGGCGTAAATACCTTTGCCCATCTCAAAGGACCAAAGCAGTGACATTAACCTTCTTAGCAGAGTCACTCCCAACGATTTAAATTGAAACAGTCGGTACGGTTGTCCTCGTTTCTTCCTCCTTTAAGATTCAAAACAATTCATTAATTAAATTATTCAAGAAATCTTTAAACCCAACACTGCACAGTAAATCTGGCCGTTTTAATATTTGTAACATATTAAAAGTAATACTTGTAAATCTGCTGCAGTTTCGGGTTTGAGTGAAGAATTAAATTCGCTCTGCTCTTAGTGAAATGTGACGAAAACAACCTTTCTTGCACGGACATCAGAACTTTCATAGCCAAAATGATGAACGTGTTTCTCAATCAAGTTTTGCCGCTAATAGTGATAGAATGATAAGTGCTGTAAAAAGCGCGGTTGAAAGAAATACTCTTCTAGCACAGACATCAGGGTTAATGCAGTAAAGTTTGGTAGAAGTGTTAATTAAACATGTTTAGTGCAGTTTTCATTGACGAAAACAATCGATGTAATACTAAAAAAGAAGGACGAAAGACGTATAAACGAAATAGTTTCTAGTTTGAGTGAAAATGTGGTTTAAAAATTTGACCTTTTCTAGCAGGGATATCAGGCCTAAGATAGCTAAATTGGCGAAATTGTTTTTAAGCAAATTTAGCCACTAATACTTAGAAAAAAGTTAATAAAGTTTTGCCACTAATACTTAGAAAAAAGTTAATAAAGTTTTGCCACTAATACTTAGAAAAAAGTTAAAAACTAAGTGAACGGAGTGTTAATATAATCGCATTTGATATTAAGTGCTCAAAATAGCATTTAAATTTTTTTTAATAAAATGCGAAAGTTTAATGTATGGATTAAGTGTAAAGCGGTGTAATTGATGAACAGGTTTCTAATGCAATCTTTTTTCCCAATAGCTGAGGATAAAATAAGTTGATAAAACAGTGCGGTTGTAAAAAGTTGACTTCTATAACAGACATCAGGGTTAATATAATCACCTTGGGTAAGTGTTAATTAATCTTGCTTAGTGCAATCTTCACTGTTGAAAAAAATTGAAAAAATATTGCAAAAAAGCATGTAACTCTGCTGTAGTTTCTAGTTTGTGGGAAGAATTAAATTCGCTCTACTCTCGTTGAAATGCGACGGAAAATACTGTTTAAAATGTGGCCTTTCCTTGTACGGACATCAGAGTTTTCCTAGTCTAAATAATGAACATGTTTCTCATGCAAGTTTAACCGCTAATAGCTAGCTGATGTGCAAAGTGCGCTTGTTAGAAATGGTCTTCTAGCACATACATCAGAGTTAATGCAATAACATTTGGTAGAAGTGTTAAATAAAATGTTTGGTGCAATGTTCGTTGACGAAAGCAATAGAAGCAGAACTAAAAAAGAATGACCTGTAAATGAAATTGTTTCTAGTTCGAGTGACATTGTGGTTTGCAAATTTGACCTTTTCTAGCACGGATATCAGTTTTAAAGTAGTTAAAGCGAGCGTTTGGCCACTAATAATTAGTGAAAACAGTTAAAAGTGAAGTGAACAGTGCGATATCAAAGTTAATATAATCACATTAAAAATTACTTAAATAACTACAGTTTCTGGATTGAGTGACAGAATAATTAGTTTTGAAAAATGTGACCGTTCCTTGTATAAACAGCCGTTATAATATAGTATTACTTTATTTAGTGTAACAAATGAAAAAATGGAAATAAAATTTAAAAAGAAATTAACTAAGATATCTGAATTTAATACAGTTTCTAGTTACTGTGCATGTGACAAAATGTACGGTAAAATATGTAACTTTTGCTGGAACGGGCATCAGAGTTCATAAGTGTAAATTGGCGAAAATGTTTTCATTGGTATGAAATAAAATTTAAAAAGAAACTAACTGTGAAACTGCAAAGTATGAGTTGATTTGTTAAAAATGTGAAGGTGCGTTTTGTGATGAAACTGCCTTTTCCAGTGGTAAGATGGATAGAAATTGAATTTAAAAAGAAACTCACAAACAATTGATAATTGTTCATAAAGTACCGTGGATCGAAGTGATGCATGAACCTGTCAGTAACAAATTAATGTTCATGTAGTCGCTAATGTGTTGTGAAATACAATCATGTGATGTTACATAACCTAAGTGGAAATAAAACTTGAAAAGTACATTTAGAATTCCGACAGCAGCATAGATTTCGTTATCTATCTTAAAATCACTCAAACTATTACCAAGCCTGCCTTCTTAAGCAGCCATCTCTCGACAGCGCCACTGTTCCACAAAAAAGTACCACCACTATCAATTTCATAGAGACACCCACAAATCGAAACCGAACTTCAACCCGTTCACGGTCCGCTCCGCAGCATTCCCGAGAATTTTTCGACAAAATCACACATGCGTGTCAAGGTCTTCCCAGAGGCACACCAAATCTCCGCTCCGGCAGGAAGCATCCAATAAAAACCACTTTGACGGACTAATTGAAGACAACAGCTCAGCTTGGTTTTCCTGCTGTCACCAAAAAAACTATGCTGTGACTGAACATAATTACACGCTTCATATTCGAGCTGTGCGCACATGTGGTCACATAACCCCAACGGCGGGACAAAGAGCTCAGCTTCGACTCGGTCCGAGCGAGGGCGCTGGGAAGCATGTTTTGTTCGATGACAAAAAATAATACAAATCATAATCGTATTAATCATCGAAATCTGCCCGGTCGAGAGCCGTTATCCATCGTGAATGGGGATGACAAACGGTGAAATGTCCTCGTAACTCATTCGGTTTTTTCTTTAATTTCGTCCGCATGATGGTCCTTAAGGAACCTCGAACGCCAGCAGCAACAGCAACAAAAAACAACGAAAGAACCGAAACTGTTATAAATTACATTCAAATTAATTGCTGAAGTCCCCGACAGCAACCGAACGCGGGATTTCAAAGACCGAAATAAAACATAAACCAGACAAAAACAGAGGGAAAAAACACGACATGAAAAAAGGACAACTTCCAACTTCCCAGAATCCCCGAATTTATATCGATCACACACCATAATTAATTGGTTTCGAATCTGCTTCCTCAGGGAAGGCTTGCTGTTGTGGACGGAGACCATGGACGAGCGCGGAGGTAGGAATCCGAAAAATTGACATGTTTCGTTTGTTCTTCCATTCGTTTCGATTTTGTTTCTCGGTGAGATTTTGGTGGACAGAAGATAAGCACGCTAATTAATAGATTTCGGCTACATGGGTTTTATCTCGAAATGAAAGCAGCATTCGACCCAGTGAGGCGCGGGGAAACGGTTGAACAGGTAGCGACCACCGATAGTCGGAGTGTGGGAACTGTGTTTGAGCAGTTTTTGCCCCGTCCCTCAAGGTCACCGGAGAAGAGCATTTTAATAGATCCAGTTTGTGCTGGTTGGTTTTATGAGAACTTCAACGGCTTAATTAGCTTGTAGCTAGCTTCCCGGTTTCTTATGCCATATGTTGAATGAATTAATTCATTTTGATGTTATGTTGAATAACTCTAATTCAAAACCACAACCTAACCGTCTGTCAAGTAGTCAACCTGTTTCTATCGACTGTTTTATGTCAATCATGCGATTCCCTCGTCCGGCAGTCGATACAATTTACAGCAGGAAGTGCTAAAATTCGATTCGAAACCATCGACAAAACAAACGGGTGGAGAAGGGGAAAGCTAGGCGATAAATTTCTCCCCATGAAACACACTAAACCTCACCAGGAGAACACACGAAAAAAGGCCACTTCCATTAACATAATTCCCCACTCTAAATTCTCTAATTTAATTAACAATTTGAAACAAACGAAACGCGAGAACCGAACTCCCGGTCGGTGTTGGTAATTAGTTACAGTTTGGTTGACTAGACGAACTGCCTAGCATAGGGCTGTGTTTCATGTGGGGAAAAGACGCATCCCGTCGAAACAGATCGCCATTTTGCACGGCCCAACGGCACTAGATGTTAGTTCGATTCGCTCGATTAAGACGTTAACGTTCCGGCTAATTAACGTAACATTCCCCGCTGATGCGATGGAGCCGGCCAGCTGTTGTTCGTATTTGTCGGTGGAGCCTGCCTGCTTCGCTAAACCACTAATTAATATACAAATTTGAGCGCCAGCTCGCACCAGCACCAGGCAGGGCAAAGCTCACCCAACTAGAATCTAATTGACCTGCGGGGCACACTAGGAAGTCATTGAACTAAACCGGCACGATCGTCCCAACCGTTGATTAGAAAATGTTAAAAGCAAGACACTCACCTCCACCTAGCTGTCCCGGTCCGAACCCTTGCCCGGGAAACAGACCGGGCGGTCCAAATGGTCCCATCTGTCGTGCTGCGGCCGCTTGCCAGGGCATCCCGCCGCTCATTCCTCCCCATGCTGCTGCTGCTGCCGCTAGGGCACTGAAGGGTGTAGGTCGGATAGGAACATGTCCAGCGGCTGCCAGGGCTGCTGATTGCTGCAGGAGTGCCGGGGAACCCTTGTCTGGATGTCCCGGTTGGGAATTACTGTTCTCATTGTTGATATCCTCGATGTCCACGATCGAGTCTTCCTGGTTGGAGTCGTAATCGTCCGATTCCAGCAGGCTGTGAGGAGTGTCCGATCGGTCCAGATCATTCTTGTAGGATCCACTGTCGTGTGCCGAGCGAGGTGAGCTACTCGCGTGGGAAAGGTTTGCCGGTAGCAGGAGCTCCGTCGCGGATGTTATACTCGACGGTGTCTTGGGTCGGGTGTCCGCCAGCAGCGACGCCACACTAAAGTTGCTGATCCGCGAAGTGCTCTTCTGTTGCATGGGAACCGTCGGGCTGGTCATCGCCATTCGTATCGGAGTTACAGTCATTCCTGATGATTTTAGCATATATGAGATGTTTGCGGCTTCTGCAGCTTCCGGCTGGCTGTTAGATGCTTCCTCGCATCAGCCGACTCACTTCGTGTAACAACACAGTCAATTATCCAAAAAACAAAAACTCAAATACACACACTCACACACTCTGTCGCTAGTTTCAAATCACTTGACTTGTGACCTTCTTAAAGTGTTACATTCAGCACAATTTTACGCACTTGTCCGCGCTCTCGGGCCGGAGGGGGTCTGGAAAATCGATAACCCTTATCTCCCGGTGCACGTCACACGATCGCACTACTGCCCACGATTGCAACACTACGGATAACGGCGGCAGCGGCGAGAGACCACATTGAAACACAACAAAAAGGCGGAGACAGGGACTAAACACGCTGACAAATATTTCTCGATCAACTACGAACTGCGTGCGAACGCTTCTACGACTGTCATACAACTGACGAACAACCAGTTTGCCCACCGCCAGGGCACCCAACCGAAGCAACCCGGTTTTCGTTCTATCACCCGTACACACGCACACATCTATTCAACAGCGATGTTGCCGCGGAAACCCGATCCAAGGGGCGGAGTCTCGTTTCATAACGTGCTCACCTCTATGCTTCACACCCGAACCAGCCAATCACCGGTGAGTACATAAGCTTACTGCCACTCACACATCCGCATCGATCGGGGACGGACTGTCTGCTTTGCTTCGCTATCCTCCCTCCACCCCCGAGGCAACGGCACTAGCCCTTCCAGCGCAGCGTTTTGTGGGACTGCAAATGAAGTTGTTCATATTTTACGATTATGTCCGCGTGTGCCGCGCTCCTCTCCACCCCATTCGCTATCATCGTTCGACGGGGTCCACGGACCGTGGTGTTGGTGTCGAAGCTGGCGTTGACTCGTTTGCTACTCTTATTTTCTGCGATATGCTCACGTTTTCGCCTGGCTGTATCTGTGCGTGTGTCTGTGTGTATTAGTGGGTGCTGGTGCATGGCATGCTGCCTGTCAGTCTTCTTTGCTTTAGGGAGCGCGAATTCAATTAGCCTCTCGTTTTTCGCTGCTCGCACGCTAGACCGTGCGTGCTGGAAAGAGACGGAAAGCGAGACACCGGGGCCCGATTATATTCAATTTTCGTTCCATAATTTCTTATTTACTGTGTAATTAATTTTGGACAAAATAGTCTCTCCCGGCTGCTTGACTTCTGCCATCACCCTCTCCCCCACCACTGGTTGGCAAACCGAGGCACCACTGTGTTCTCCTTTTTCTCGACACCGGGCAGGGGGGGGGGGGCGGTAATTTTCCTTATTTCAGCTCATTTTATTCTTGTTAATTTTTAATGGGTTCCTCCATGCCAACCGGCAGAAACGATGTGGTACTGCTGATAAGCTTGCTGTCGGGTTCTTTTTTTTCGGGCTGTTTCCGTAAATGGGGTCACCATTCATAATGGTAATTTTCAGGATTCGGTAATTGAAGATTTGTCCCGTGGATAATTGCTGGCGATAATTAGTTCGAACTGTTTCGCGTAATCTGTTCCCTCGGGCAGTGTTCGTTTTGGTGAACGACGGAGAATATTTCTGTGCCTACTAGATTTCTTTCTTTGTAAATTTCAGTCAATTTTTGTGACATGACCAGCGGGTTTTTAGCAACGATGAAAATGGCGAATATCGTGTCTCGGAACGATACGCTACTTATCATGTGGATAGTTGATTCTAGATTCGCGGGTTTTTCTATTTTGAACCCATAATATAGCGTGTATTTCGTTTCAGGCTTTGGGGAATTTTTTCAGTGTGAAGAAATTGGGTTTTAACACGCCTTTCGTCGGTGTGCTTAGTAGTATTTGAGTCGCCAAAACTAAAAATCGCAAGGGCAGACCATGTTTCTTTTGAACTCTTTAATTCTTGTAGAGAGTCTGAGATCCGTTGACTTAAGAATCTTTAAAACCGTATCAAACACAGTCTTCCTTTTGCGAAGCACCTGATTTTCAGCTCAATGTAATTTTATACGGATTTTTTCTGAGTTAGAATTATTCATCTTTGAACTTTGACCTGCAACTTTCTGAGAAATTAGCATCAAGTTCTAGTAAAGTTATAAAATCCCAGACCAGTAATTGTGGTGTCGTATTTTAAAGTTCCGTCGGCTCTACAAGTATAAAAACGTACAAATGTTTCCGATTCTATCACAGATATTTTCGAGGAATGCATGAAACTACGATAAGTTCCATGGCCGATCTGAATGTGTTTGAGTTGTGAACAACATTTCCAATAATTATTTAAAATGAACTGGAATCTGTTTTAAGACAAGTTTTCTTTTTTATTTTTATTATAGAGGTTTTAATCGCCTCTTTTCGGGTTAGAGAAACCTCTTGAAAAAATCTCTAACCCTATGTGCGGGGTACATTGCCAATTGCTAACTTATGGGCCTATAAAATAAACTACGTCATTATCTGCAAGTTTTCATCAAAATCATTCACGTAAACATTGTAGAAAAGGTTGAAAGTATGGAAGGCCCACGTAGCTTCTTTTGCATGTAGCAAAATCGTCATACGAAAAATGCATGTGCTGTGCGGACAATTAAGTGAATGAATAATTATTGCATACCGATACAATCGTGGTATCAGAATTATTTGCAAAATGTAGAATTCAATATTGCAGGGTAAGACGTGTGTGCGCTGCTTGAGAGTTTGCTTTTGAAAACTAATTTATTTTTATGCTTGTGTGTGCGTTGCTTTAATCCAATTCGGATTTATGTGTTGTTTTTTATCACTAAGCCATTTAAAAACATGCTTCTGTAGTTATTTCTAAAGCACGGGCGGACTCAACTGGATTCGCGTCTACAGGAAGACGGAAGTTAGTTGGAGATTTTGCTGGGCGAGGAGACTGAATTATGTCAGAGCAGTTTTATTTTTGATTTGTTTTCGAAAAACTACCAGTCCATAATCTATAGCGATTCTTGGTAGTCAGTCACCTCAACAGTAATGCTATCTGACCAAGAGAAAGCACAAGTTGGTTTTTATCACATTTTATATGCGAGTTTCAAAGTGGGATTGGAATTGGAAACATTCACTCTGACAGCATATCTTTTTTGATTTATTATTTCGAATGATTTTGTTTCGTTCTGTTTAACTGGTATACGCAGCCATTCTCTTTGTTGCTGCACTTGGAATAGCTTTGAAACTGTTCTGAATATATAAAGGGTATTCAGCACATACACTCAGATTCGATAGATTGAGGAAAACAATTGCGAGTCAAGTAACGACCTAAGGACACGTTCGGGAGTGGTCAGTTCTAGATTCATAACTTTAACAGTTCTACAATATAAATCTGAAAATTTATAACTAAAATTCACGCTCCAAGCAGCAGTTTGAGCGGATGTTCTTTTGAAGTAGAAAACTTCTTAACCCATTATTGCCCAACTTATTTTACACGCGCATCACAAATTGTGTTTTCCGATCGAAGAAAAATGATGTGGTCATTCCAGTAAAATTATTTTTATACTCAAAGTAGCTGATATTATAAGGAACAACCAGTGAAAATTTAAGATTGATCGGTTAATCGGTTCCTGAGATATCGTGATCGCCGCGGATGAACTTTTCAACAAAATACAACTACGAGATAATCGAGTTATATTGTCGGTGCAGCGAGTCAACGGTCTAGCGTACCAAACACTACGTACCGCCTACAAGTGGTGAATGGATAGCGGTCTATGAATAGCTGTAACTTAAGTTGTAGTATTCCGATCTTAATGAAATTTTGAGAAAATTTTCTTCAGTGTATGTAGTTTCAGAATATCTAATTTACAAAAATTCGATTTTTTTTATCCTAACAAAAATGTGAAACCCCTTAAGTGAAAATTGATTAAAAACAAAACATAAACACCGGTTTAACCACTCTAACTTCTCTAAACATATTCTGCAAGAGTATATGAACAATGTTAACTCGTTGATAATGCCTTTTCTGAGTTATTAATTGAGTAATAGGAGTTATTCTTAGCACCTACCATATATTGTAGGTTGGGCAATAATGGGTTAAATTTGAATATGGGGGACCCGTTTCAAAAATTTCTGCTGCGATATTTTCCCAGTCAAAAATGCGAATAACTTCCGTTGTACGAAGGAGATGATGTTGGCTTATTGGATACTGATATTATAAGTTTTAGCTGATGACTTGATACTCGGAGCAAACTGGGACAACTTTATACATCATCGTACATGCTGCTATAAACACAGTTTTATAACGATCCGTGGAACCAGATTAATTGTATAACTGCTGCATTTATGACGGGATTTGTACATCTATATTAAGACCGGTTTATTTTATGTTAGGCTAAATGACTCAATGTTTATTTTACTTATTATATTTGCGAATTTCGCAGATCAACTAAGGCATTCGCCTTAACTCTCTAATGCTGACATACCACGCGCAAATGCCCTCCTACTGGCTATCATAATTTAGCTAAAGACTATTAATTGGGTGAATTTATTTAATGATATCATTTAACCAACATTTTACTCTGAAATCAAAATTGCTTTGCAAAATAATGTGAAACATGAAAACTATTGAATTTTTCAAAATCATTGTAAATCGCTCTTTGAAAAATAGGCGGGGCAAAACGCGGAGGTAAAATGTACCACAACAACGGGGCGTATTGCATCGCAACAAATATCGAAATAGCTGATTTTAATGCAACCATGCAGAAGATAGCGAAAATTGCAGCATTCAAATTAATAATCTAAGTGTATTCTACTTCACTTCGGTTATGTCTCTAACATTACCTACCCATGTTTTTAGTTTAAAATTCATGTACATAATGTGTGAAAATTTGATCTAGTGAGTAAAAGGAAGCGAAACATCGAACGAGCGCCCCTTCCTCCACCTTCTTTAGTGCTTTCATTTAAGTCAAACAATCAGGCTAAAATAGATGGAGTCTAAATTACTGGAATAGACTCAACACCCTTATTTCAAATCCATTTCATTCGTGTTTAGGTATAGATAACACATATGCACGCTGCAATTGTCCAAGACGAAAATATTTGCTTTGACGAACAGCTCATGGAATAAAGAATGGCATATTTTATAATTTTTCGTTGAACAAATATACAAATATATTCGTGGTGTCCTAAATGTTACAATTAAAAATTTTCCATATAGGGAGACGAAATTGCGTAACCAATAAAATACTTTCGCGATCGTTACATCCGTTGTCCAATACTGTACCTGTCCAACACAGCAAGTTCTCGTAGTAGGTTCCACGCAATAGTGCTCGTTTATTATAGGTTAGGTTTGGTCAACCGCATTTTTACAATAGGCAAACCGTTGGGAATGTCAGTGAAAATTTTTTCTCGAGTATTCCTCGAGGAGTCCACTTTCCCGTATTTTGTCAAGAATCTTTTAATATGTTCTGGTCCAGTGCGCGGTGCTAGGTCGTGTGAGCGTGCTTCAATTTTATCGTCATTCATTTATACAGAAGCCTCGGATTTAACTTTGTCATATTTGACACCGTGCGGCTTGTTGTTCTTCGCAATATAGCTTTCGGCCTGGTCTAAATTTCTAATCATTAGCAATGTACAGTTTTTCACGTGATGCAACTGTATGTATGTCACTTCTCAAAGCTCCGTTTTGTCTCTTATTAACTGGTCTATCTCATGTACTGTAGGTTTCAGATAATTTGTTTAAAGTGATTCGAAATTGTGTTTTCATGCAGTTCAGACATTTTGATTTTCTGTATCTGAAGGTGAAGATATAATACTGATTTTGAACATCTATTTTGTTCGCTATCAGTATGCGAGCTCAGAAAAAAGCTACAAATTTTGATATCGATCCGAAAAGGCTGGATTCATCGTCGTGGACCCCCAGAAATTTTTTTCATGGCCTCGTAAGGGTCCGCGAACCTCTTGATTGAGAATCACTGCGCTAGAGAATGCATCGGTGGAGATAACGATTATTGATTGTGATGAGTTTGCTCTGCGGCATATCTGTGCGGTGATTGTGGACTTTATTGAAAGTTTATTGAAAGATAAAATGTGTATAATTTAATTCAAAATTCATAATTGAATTTCACCATATGCGAATAAGATAGAAGGGTACACTCGAAACAGCATTGTTTGTTTTACGTAAAACCAGTTGAGGTCCACATCTCCGTGTACGTCGAAGATAATAACATCGAGATACGACAGAACAGTTTATCTCCGGAAATTGATGATGATTTTCCGAATTTTTGTTCAGCTTTTTGACATTGCCGATGTACTTGACTTGACAGACTAAATATTGAAGCTAGTCTGATGGAACTATTAGAAAAGCATGAAGTATGAAATATATGAAATAAAGAGGCATGCTCTGCTGGAGTGCAAGTCGTATTTCTGCACAAAAGTATCTACGCATGGCGTCACAATGTCGTGCTACACTTCAGTGAAAGTAGTTATTCAGACTAATCTGGCAGGCCACATTGAAAGTGATTTAAGAGTTTTTCGGTTCTTGAGAGGCAGGTTGTATTTTTCTTCCTAAGAAGAATAGTTTGGGTGGAGCCCAAAGGAAAAAAAATGAGTAAATTCACTGTTGCGTATGAAGACCACTAAATTTGCTACAGAATTGTCGTTTCAACTTAGTCTCATCAGAATCCGACACTAACTTAGTGCCATGACGACACTATGTATGTTCCTGGCCAAACCTTTAGCAGAAATATGGTAAAGTGCATGGCTTGCTAAGTCGAACCAAAATTCGATTTCACTAGCTTTCATCAGTTTAATTTGAACTCCTTTTCTTGTGGAATATCACGCTAGGTGTTTCCTCATTAACACAAATAGTGTCTTCGTTTTTGGAGCTAGCGTTTTTTTCGCGCTAACGTAGTCCTAGCACTAAGTTAGGGTTGAAATATGTTTTATAGCATAGATTTTTTGGCCTGAATAAAAATATAGTGTATCACGGTCCGCTGCAATTGGCCTTAAGTAGTGTTTTAGTGGGTGACATTTCCCGTTTTGTCTGCAACTATAGTGTGTATTTCTGATAGAGAGCCCTACCGAGACCCTAGCTTCAGTAGGACAACTCTCGAAAAAGAACAATATAGTGATAAAATCTGTTTGAATAAGTATGTAAACTATTTAGGATAAAATTTTGTTGAAAGCTTTTTCCGATCACATCTGCCGGTTTCAATACCACATTGGTTTCAGTGCAAGCTTCTGTCGTACTGACACCCTCGTCGAGTCCTTGTCGCTTCTGATTCTGATTCCAAATTTCCCTACAAAAATCTTTGACAGTATACGCAATAGGCATCTATTAATAGAATCAATTGTCGTTTTCTTTTTTATTGATTTATTAGATGAATAAATTACCCACTGGAAAAGACGATTGTTACTACTGAGGAATCTAATCTCCTTTTCTAAAACAAATACAATACAAATTGAACAGCTCTTCCAGAAGCTATTCAAGTGGTTCCATTTCTAAAAAAATAATACGATGGAAGCAGAGCTTCCAGTAAATCCTATTAGTAACGAATCAATTCGAAATTTAAACGTCATTCATCCAACCGAACAATCAATTTCCTTGCTCTGACACCGAGCAGCTGCGGCCACTTGTGCCAAATAATTACCTCTAATTTAGAGTAAATTTTCTTTCCACCTTTCATCTTTTAATCCCTCCTGCAATGTGATTTCGATTATCGCTGCTCTAAGCTACAGAAAAAAAGCTGTTAAAAATTCCCCGAAACAGGGCCCACCAGCTCCGGGAGTGCCATCAAATAGAGCTCGAATTGTGGCAACAACAAAATAATAACGACAGAAAAAGAGCCACACCATCAAATCAAAAATCGCACGACAGTCAAAAAGTCACCCAAAGTTGGAAAAACGAAACGAAAAATAATTGACTTCCATCTTTTGTTGTTCGGTCGAACCGTGTACAGGCGAGGGGAACCCTCCTGCTGTGACCAGGGTTTCCAAACAAAAGCTATTATACTCATGTAGGTACTCGAGATTTGCACACATACGCGTAGTCTTCGTCGTTGTCGTCGTCTATCGACACAGATCGCACCTTGTATCACCGGTGTATGCGGGGATGCGTTTCTCCGAAAGATCCTGCCGTCGTGCACAAACTCGTGCCTTACCAGAAAATGTGTACAAAAGAATAGAAAACCGGTGATGATGCTGAATGGAGGAAGAAAAATATACATTTTCGGGAACAATTGGTCCTCGACAAAACGTCAAGCTGATTCGGGTGTTTAAAATGCAATTTATTATCATCCTTTTTGTTATTAATGATTAAGGAATGATTTTCATTCTGTGCAAGCGAAATTTTCGTTGATGCGCGATATGGTGACGTACACCTAGCGTGGAGAGTAATCCTACGTCAACAAACCGTATGAATATTCTTCCCGTGCGGTTTCAGAGGATGCATAGAATTTTCCCTCCAAATTTCCGGCCTGCTGCGTTTATTGTAATCACGTGTCAGTGAACACTTCGAATATCCGCCACCGCAGTTAGTCCGGATCCATTCCGAGTAGGGTCCCCCATCGCACACTCGTCTCATAGTCTGCTTTGTTGTTCGAGAGCTGCACCCACCACCGATCGCATCGTTTAAAATCGAATTCTATCCAATCAGAGTGCAGCGCAGCGATTCTACGTCGCTGGGGGAAGTAGTAGCTAAGCTCAATTACAATCACTTATCTCGTTAAAATATTTGTTTTCTCCTCACTCTCGTCCTATCGGGTCGTTTTTACCCGTCGCCGCGCTAGCAGGCAGAAAATAGGAAACTGCTTTCGGGGGAATTGTCGCTGCGAAGGGGCGAAAAATGGTTTTGGTCGATAGAAGATTTTCTTGGAGTTGCGGTTCTTTGCCCTGCTGGGTATGCAATCAATGACACACGGTGCTAGGTGGAATCGTCGGTAGGTGCTTCCGTTCCGGGAGATTTCGGCTTTCCAACCGATCTGCTACTCTGGAGAATCTATTGGAGGTATGGAATTATTGATTGTGCAGCCGAGGATGATCCCGGTAAGCGGTGAAATATTGGAGCACTATGGTTTGGTCGTTGGCAGTGGTGCCAACGTGTTGCACAAACCCTTTTAATTGTAGCGTTATTGACAAAAAACTGAAAAAAAGAATTTTTTAAGGAAAAAGCAGTTTTTCTCCACTATGGAGAAAAATGTGTAAATCCATATTTGATTTTAAAGCGCACAAAACCTATCAATTAATTGTGGAATTTGCGTTTCGATTTCGTCTCATCAGAATCTGTCACTAACTTAGTGCCAGGACTAAGCGTCTATCACTACTTGTTACTAATTACAAAATTTGCGTTTCAACTTCGTCTCATCAGAATCCAACACTAAGTTTTGGCTATGGATAAGCTAGCACCGGATTGACGCTAGCTTCAAAACGCAATTGGTGTTCCTGAGAACCTAAAAACATTTTTCTCTTAGAGAGAAAAATAATATTGCGTATTGCATTGGTTTGCCAAACCAAGTTTCGATTTCATTAATTTTCGTAAGCTTCATTTAAACTTCTTTCCTTGTAAGACATCACGCTTGACTAGGGACTTGCTCAAGAACACAAATTGTGTCTCTATTTTCTGGAGCTAGTTCCAACTCGGCGCTAGCTTAGCCCTAGCCAAAAGTTTATGTCGGATTCTGATGAGACGAAGTCGAAACGCAAATTCCATAACTATTTAAAGATCGGACTGTTGGAGAAATATTGATAGACACTGTATTTTTATTGACGTTCATCCTATATTTTGATGTTAAATAATTATAAAATCGAAATAATTTTGAAAGCGCTACAGGTCAAACACAGATAAAATTTATTGGTCAATGAATGTTACAAATATTAGGTAATGAGTTAGTACAAAATTGCAAATATAAACGTTTAGTTTATAGTTAAACGTCATGCGGACAGCTATGAAAAATACATTTTTACATTAATATTATTTTTTATTTTACAGGATTTTAGCTTTCCAGCGATTTTTTACTAATGTTTTTTTCTTGAATTTACAGGATTCAATCTTTCCAGCGATGACACATTCATGCTTAATTTAAAAATGATAAGGATAGAACTTGAAAAGAAAATGCTGAGAGTGGTGTGACTTAAAGGGAAATGCGAAGGAATAGAATAGTGCCGCAAAAATAAGGTGAGTATATGAATGTAGCCTTTGACTCATAGTACATAACTAATGATAAATGAAATTAATAGAAATAGAATCACAAAAGAAAATTCTGTTATACATACAGTTTCTACGAATTACTTCAAAAATCAATGTGTAAATTGAGATAATGGGAAACAGAAAAGTATTTCTACTAAGCAAATCGAGCGAGTTAGGCAGTTTATAGTGAAAATTAATCCCAATTTGAACCATAGCTACTACAAGCAAACGGTTCTCAAATCTTGTCTTTCGTTTTTGATCTTTTTATACTTAACTGGATATTCTCAAACAAAGCTTGTTTAAAATGTTTTGCAAGTGACGTGAACTTTGAAATTTTATCAAGTGAGTCGTTTTTGAAGGTCGTTTAACACCCTATATTAACGGGTGTTCAATAAAAAAATGAGAATTTTTTGCAGTCATTTAGTTAAAAAAACAATATAAATTCAACGGATTCAGTATTTTTTATTAAAAACATAATATTTATTCTTCATAAAAAACGTCAATGAATATTGGAGAAGGAGCCCTGGTCAGCCGTACGACGCAACTTAGTCGCGATGCTCTCACAAGAGCGCTGGACTGCACTGACGCCCATCTTCCGGATACAATTTCGGATACTGGAGGTCAACTGCTTCGTATCCTCAACCTGCCAATTATTTTAATACACTAGGGCACTGAGGGAGCCGAACAAATCCTCAATGGGATGGCACTGGGGCAAGTTGGTCGGGTTCCCTTCTTTCAGCACGTACAATATCTTTCTGCTCAATATACTCCAGCGTCTTCTTGGCGTAATGGGAAGATGCCTTGTCCGGCCAGAAGACGTACTTCACATCCGCATGATGCATCTTTAAGAACGACAGAAGAATTTTCTCAAGACACTCCTTCTGGTACACTTGTTGATTGATGGCCAGACCGCTCGGTTTGAACCACGGCTTTGAAATCCCTCTGTCCTCTGTCTCGCGGCGTCACGCAATTAACTCGTTCCGCCCTTGTTGTCGAACAGCTTTTTCAACGCTTCCTTCTTCTTCTTCGCCATTATCATCGCCGGACGGCCGCTACCGGCCTTCCGCTCCACGCCCAAGCATGCCAGAATCCGGTAAACTACTCACGGGCATATTTTCGTCTAGAAAGTGGTCTACCGTAAACTTTTTCCCACGATGACCATGCGTTTCGTAAAACCGTACAACACGCTCGCGGAGTGCTTGCTGTTTTGATGCTACCTTCGATTGAACTGATAAAACCCGAGCGAAAAGAAACATGCCACCCATTTCTAGGTAGTCCATAGAGCAATTCTTTTGGAGAGAAAAAATACGCTCTTTACATTAATTACAGAAAGGTATTGAAATCATTCTCATTTTTTTATTAAACACCCGTAAGATATTTTTGTTTATATTTGTTTAGCGTCTATCTCTGTCCATACTGAGTGGATATCGCCTACGTCAGAAAAGTGACCACCCTACATACCATCTTAAAAATACATGCCCGGCCCTCAACGGCTTTACTTCCTTTCCGAAGGTAGACATAACTACAGTTTTGTCACCTCAGAAAATTCAACGATTTCGGCTGGAATTGAACCCAGATCCACTGGTGTGGGAAGTGATCATACTTACGAATAGCCTACTATTTGAACGAGTTCGATATCGATCGATGTCTGGTTTCCACTGATGGAATCTTTCCTAGGCTTTTGACGGAATGCTGTTCCAAATTCCGGCGAAAGCTTGCACAAAATTCTGAGGGAATCTTGCTCAAGTCTCTAACAGAATTCTACTTAGGATAAAATCCAACCAAATATTTTGATAAATAATTCGTCCAGATTTCTGACGGAATTCTACTTCGAATATCGGTGTAATTCTTCTCCTGATTTTGATGTTAACACGTTCCATCGAAATCCTGATAAAGATGCCGTCAGACTTCTGAGCAGAATTCCATAAACCAAAGCAGAGTTCCACCACAATGTTGGAAAGGATAGTGTTACAATCGCAAACAAAATTGCGACAAAATACTGAACAAAGGTTTTTCGCAGGATTTTGTTCAGAATATTTGGAAGGATTTCTTTGGAAACATGAGCATGGTTTTATCAACATCCTACGGAAATCATAGTATACAGCAGAATGCCATTTAGAAAAGGAGTTCACCAGATGTCCAGGAAGTTTCAGCTTCCTGTTAAGGATACTACCAGAACCCATCGGAATCCTGAATATAATCTTGAGTTAACTGTCATTAGAATCCTGAGAGGATTTCTGAGAAAAAATATTCTATCAAAATCCCAACCAGAATCATGAAAAATAATCAGAATCTTGGAAGGGTTTATCTAGAATGCTAAACAGGATTCTGTCCGATTCCTGAGAAACATGAAATTAGAATCCTAGGAGAGTAACTGAAACCGACTTCGAAATGATTTTCTATGCGTCAAAAAAGTTAGGAGCATTCAAATTTCATTTGATCATTGATCACACGAGTCTTAGAATGAGGGAACGGGATTCTGAGATGCATCAGTACAGAGCATATGGGTTGGGTTCCCGTTACATTCTGAATCTATTCCGATACCTTCCCAGTTCTGTGCGGAAAGACGCGAAACGCTAGAAATCTTAACATTTTTTTGATATTTCCAAATCAGATTATCTCCGCTAATAATAAGGAAGATCCCATCGTTCACAAACAGTGAGAAGAGCAGTGAACCAAGTGAAATTTCCGGAGAAACTTCCAGTCTGCTTTAAAAGGACGCAGTCAAAAGTTCTAATTTTTTTATTTAGACTCATGGAGACATGTTGATAGACTTAAGTGATTCGTCGACTCCTGCCAACAGAAGACAAAAGATTAGCCTGTAAGATTTCAAGCCTGTTCCTAATGATCCTGCAACTTCTAGTTTTCCAATCTGTATATTTCATATCCTTACTCTCATTTGAGTACTATGGCTCTAAATTTTCATAACATTCGCTACCCGGTAAACTAGCTAATTGAATGTCGTTAGAAAGTAAAAAAAGAAAATGTGACTACATAATAGTTGCAATAAAAAAGGAAAGAATATGAGATTAAATTTTCCCATTTCTCGTTCAAAATGATCCACCAAACCCATCAAACTGGCCACCCTGATCATAAGCACCGGTTCGACCAATCCTCTGCAGCCACCATCGCTCCGTTTCAGCGGAAACAACCCAAAACATCCGCTCCCCTCCCATTCCCCGCGCTCATCCGCTCGATTACACCGAAAATTTTATTGTTGTAACTCGTGTGCGATAAATAGAAAAGCAATATCGTTTGTCTATTGCTCTTTTATGGCTTTTTCGCTCGCAGCAGCAACCATCGTTCCATTCTCTGTCGCACTCTCGCTCTTTTCCAAGGGATCACACGTACACTGACTCACACAGACAACAGAACCAGGGACCAGCATCCCAGTCCCAGCTTCCTGCGTCAATATCATTTACCGGAGAGCTGGCTAAATGGTCCTGATGCTCTTATAAATTGTCTGTGACAGGGGTGAATTTCAATCGAGCAAACTTTAGCTGATAACGGCTACCGCTCCTCCATCCATCGTTTCGTCCTGCATCGCAGGCCCCGGCCAGGCCAGGATCTTCCACCGATCTATTATGCTCATAACGATATAATAGACTTACGGGGAGACTCTTTTGAAAAACGATGACGACGCCGTCGTCGTCGTCGTCGTCCTGAAGCCGACTGAAGAAGGGATTTGCTGGAAGGATGCACCTTTTTAATGGTGGCTTTGTGTCATTTTTGCCCCTGGAATGGGGCACCCCTCGTCGTTCATCATAGCTGATTGTTATGGTAGTTTATCTACTCGTTCGGTGTTGGGTTGGGTTCATGAATTTCATATTTTACGACCTGAGCTGGGGCTTTTTAGGCGCACTAGGAATCTTGCTTTCGCTTCGGCTGCTGCTCTTGCTGGTGCTAGTGGTGGTATTTTATGATAATTTGATTGTGCCATTTTCCCTTTCGTTTTCTGGTCCGCTCTTGGTCGGTCGTCCTGCCCGAAAGACGGCGAGAAGCTGGAAAATGGGTTCTTCTCCAAATAGTCCCCTCTCCTTCGGTCGTTTCATCCGACAATCTTTCCCTGTAATTAACAATAACAGAACTAATGAGACTTAATTTTTTTTTTGCTTCTCCGTTTCTGATTTCGGAAAGGAGTCTTGCACGGACGGGAAACCATTCTTGGTCCGACAGTGACGGGAAAACGGGAAATAGGAGGAACAAAAGCTGTTACGGTTCATCGGTGGTCTAATTAATGACATATTTTGTAAGTATTTTACTTCTTTCCATAGTTTAGCGTTTTGAGAAGTGACTGGTAATAAATCACTCTTACTCGGTTGGTTGAGGCAAACATGCTCGCCGGTTTTGGGGGTTGGGAAATGTTGGCTGGCCGGAGGAAGGCACGTGTATTTCGGTTTCAGAATTTGTTGGTTTTAGCATTGAGGTTCAGTAACTTCAGAGTTCAGATAACTTTTCATAAGCGATTCCCGACTTGTTTGCGTGGAGGTGAAACCTCATTTCTCACTTCAGCTCGTTACAATGCAATTACGCAGTGTAAAAACTGGGACCAATTCACCCACTCAGTTAATGCAATTGTACATTTGTCGGGTAGACGGAGTGTGGGTTCTCCCAATAACTGGTGGAAAATTGACTGCAATTTCACTTCCTCCCTGTCTAGAAGTAACCCCCATCTCTCCGACAACTGGCAGTACTCGTTAAAGACGACATTTTTATTGCTGAAGGCATCAGCATCAGCGTTGAGCGCGATTGTTATTGTTCAATTAACGGGCACTGAGGCACGGGCAAGTGGAGTACTTCCGGAACTTAACTAGGCTCGTTGGGTTGTGGCGAGTGAGTGTGTGTCGAGTCTCTGACAGAACAGTGCATCGTAAATAGCTGGGGTTTATAGCGCATGGATCACGTGCCCTTCTGCAGACACAGGAAGCTTGCCGAAGTTGCTGCTGCGTTTATCCGATTAGGTGCAGTTTAAGTGCAGTTTGATGGGCCCACGCTTTCGCCTCGAGTAAAATGTATAACCGAACAATTTAAAGGGCTAATTGGGGAAATGAATTTACTACGAGCGAACACGATGTTGCATTAAAATTCTATAACTATTACTTCTCAATATATTCAAAGATGAAGAAGCTTGTTTTTTTTATTTGCAGTGAGGACTAGCTTTTTTTCTGTTTCAGTTGCATTCATAGGTTGTTGGTCTTGAAGGCTCGTGATCATTTCAGGGTTAACACCCTATATTAAACCACATAACTAAACAGCTTATAGTTATAAAATTCAACTTGAACACGAATATAAAATGATAGCCATTGAGCTATAATCATGTGAAACTTGCTTGTCGAATGCTTGAACCTTCGTCGCACCATGGTGTTATTGTAAACAGGCACGTAGCCAGAGGAGGAGGCTAAAGCCCCACCGGAAATGTTTTAAAATTAAATTTTAAAAACATGATTACTTCGACTTTTAACAATGTTGTAGCACGTTTGGTGTGAACCAATTATCGAAAAAAAGTTAAAGAAGATGGCAGTTTCCAATAACCAAATACTATACTCGAGAAGAAGAAAATAACTTCAAAATACCGAATTCAGGTATACTGTAACCAATACTTGAGCACCACAATAAGGTATTGAGGAGCCTTGCATAAGAGGTAAAATACCTGAAATAATAACTGAGACATGTACTACGGATAACTAGTTGATAATGAAACGAGTTATTATAATACCTGAATTATATCAAAATAACAAAATTCACTTTAAGGAGGTATTCAATAGGGTATTGATTTAGTATTTGTGAATATCACTACATAAATAATACTAAAATTAAGTATTATACCTCATTGAGGTATTAAGCAGGTATTGAAGAATGTTCAATGAGGTATTAATAATCAATTAATACCAGGTTTTTGTATGATACCAGAAAATAGTATGCTTGGGTTATTGGCCAGTTATTTTCTTCTGGTCGGGTAGTCACGAAACTCAGTGTGGTTTGTGCTTCTGTCCGAGTCAGTACGAAGCGAACGACAAATATAGTTACTTTAATATTGTGTGCCTTGTCCGAAGAACAAAGGAAACTGCTACTATACTTTTTGCACTAGTAATCTGCCGAGATGAGTGAGTCGCAGAAGCAAGAAGTGATCCTCCGGCCAAATACTGTGATTGTTGATAACTCGCACAAGACCGAGTATTTGTGATGAGTAACATTTTCTGACGATCAAATTGGAGGTTAGACTTACGATAGTTCTACCGCGTCAGGTAGGTCTTCGTATGGTGGCAGCGATCGCAGCGTTTAACAAATTGGCCCAGGCGAAACCATTCATTTTGATTAATTTAAAACACATGGTTGTGTGTGACAATGCTATAATTAAGAGCTTCATATATATTTGGACGGAGAGAAAATCAATTTTGGGATACAAGATCAGATAAAGCTTACTTGCAGATATATGTTACATTAGGAAGAAATGCAGTACAAAACATAATGCGATAGAACTATTACACATAGTATTCTTTGCACATATCAAGACAAAACTAGTACGTTCCAGTGCAGCAAGAAAACGGCACGTTGCTGTTTACTATGATCAGAAACCGCTGAATAAAAACAATTACCAAATTACCTGTTCAGGTAATTTTGACAACGACAAAAGCTGCGTCAAGTATCTCAAGATCTACACCCAGCACGATCATTTTGGAAATTCACATTTGTAAAGGCAACAATCAAGGAAGAAATCACATTTTCGCGAACATAAAGGCAGCAACCACGATGATGATATGGAAGTGCTCAAAAGCGAGATATATATGAACGACCCCCTATACGCAGTTGGTGAGGAAAAAATAATTCCTCGCTTTGTACACAGGTATCCACGTGCAATGGCTAAGAGCTTGCGCGAGATCTGTTGAACAACCATTGGAGCTCGTTTAATTATCTTTATTGTTGGAAATAGATAGAAATATATAAATGAACCGAGTGGCTAAAGCTTTGAACCGAATCCACTAAACGAATCATTTAAAAAAAGTAGAAGTTTTATGGGTGACTGAGCACTAAAATTCTCTAAAAGTGAACGCTTCATCGCAAGTGATTGTCACGTTTAACAAAACTCATATGTTATACTCGATATTGGCAGCTTATTTCAATTTACTGACAACGATATAGCCGAGACGAGAGATCCTGTTTTCGCGTCATTTTAACGCAATATAATTTTAATTGACACTTAATTTCATTTTCATGCGGAGAATTCGTTCCATATCAAAACACTGTTGCGACTAAAATGTTGTGACTGGTTGAAACTCTAATTCCAATAATTTCAGTCTTTTGGTCTGTTTTTTGTATGTTTTGGTATAATCATATTAGAAATCACGGAATAGGAAAAAAAGAATCAGCTAATCTAAATTGCTTCAAGAGCATCTCTTCTATTTTTTCTATGCACTCAGCACCAGTGCAGTGTTTTTGGAACTGCACTCTGATCCTCTGAATTAAAAAAAATACAGTATTGTCGAAAGCATCGTACGTCTGCGTTGCCCGAACAACATTCAACGTTAGGCGCAAAAACTTTAATTGAGATTGTTTCCCAAATTCTTGTTAAACAAACATGTAATCAAAAAGCATTACAGCTTTCTTCAAGAAGTCATGTATCTCTTCCAATCTTGATGATAATTGTAAAAATAACTTGAGCTAATTATAAACCCCTCCCCAAGGTTGAGAGGTTTAACGGTATTACAAACATTATCATTGCCGTGCATCGGCGCTAAAGAACAACTGCTTTAAGATGGTTATTGCATTACGCCTCGATAGTGATGCATCGAGGTGACCGAGAGGGCTTATGCGTCTTTTTTATGTTCTATGTTTCTTCATACTCTGCACCTGCGCATACAAACGCTCAACCACTGGTCTGTGCGCGGTGATGTGGCCGACTGGCGGGTCGTCGTGCATTGACTTTGCTGTGTGCCGTGTTTGCAAATATTATTCCACAATTTGATGGCGGTATTCGTGGCTCACAGTGAAAGTCATTGTGTGTCCATTTATCGGTCGAATTCGTCATCGCACACCTACGTTCGCAAACTTTATAACACCCCGGTAATAAGGAGGACGTTTTAGCGCTTACGAAGTTTCAAACGCTGTCTCAAACGCAAACTTACAAACGTCCGTTTTCGCGCACTCATGAATCGGTCACGTCCGGAAACCATTACTCACTGTCCTAATAACTTAGGTCCATACATTCAATACAATAAAAAATAAAGCTCATATCCACTAGATAACGCGTTTCATGGCGACATCACCGGGAACTCTAGTGATATGGAAGATCTCACTTTTTTTTAGTATCTGAGCCGAACACCAAAAATAAAGTATTAGATTCACGGTCCGCGCGCGATTATCCAAAAACACACGCGAATATGCGAAAGTCACACGGTTATAAAATAGAATTTATACACGCGAAGTTACACACACGTTAACACACGCGACATACAAACGCACACGCGATCTAACACGTTAACATACAAATGCTCGAGCCCTTCGCGATGCAATATGCGATATGTTCATCCTTTAACAAAAATTCACTCGAAAGTTCAATTGTTCCCAAAAATAATGTTCACCTATTTTTTCACAATAAAAATATAGTTATTGTCCCCATAAGTTTGGGTGAAATTGGTCTTATGAAAATCAGATAATATCATACCAGCCCGTGTGCCAAAAGAAACACTTTAATTTCGAATTTGAATTTCTCAAAGTTGTCCCTTACTTGTACGTGGATGGATGCGGGTAGGGCTTTCGGTTGTTGTTCATATTGAAAAAAAACCTTATAGAAAACCTATTTCAAGCCATACTAATAAATAGATGATCAATCTTGTCGAATGTGACAGTTACTTTTCCGAAATGATCTGCCTTCGATGTATGTATTATCGACTCCAAATCGACATCTTATTTGCAATATGAATTCACAAGGGATGCTCTGGAAAATTTGAAGATTCAATTCGAATGATGATTGATTACTTTTTGAAGATCTGTTAAATCAACTCCGGTATGCAGCTTTTCTTACCGAGAACGCACACCAAAAAAAAATCGACTATAATTAGGAGGTAATTAATCTGCCATAAACTGCAGTTCCCAGACGTAAAGGGGACGGCTGGTTCGGAAACAGAATCCTCGAAACGCTCATAAATTTCAATTTATATAAATTTGATTTTATGATGCACCTTTTCTGCGGTTAGTTTCTCCGTTTCAAAATGAACTAACGAACTTTTATTTCATATTGGTCTGGGACTATCATATCCCATCGATTGTACCCAATTAACGGCACTTTACCTCGATTGCTACGATCCAGTGACGTCCCCGAAATTAACAACAAACAAATGACAGATTTTTTTTACGATCCTATCCTGCGGTGGCTGCTCTACCCAAGCAAAAACGCCGTTTCGTTGAGATGGGTGATAAATTTTTGCCCAAGCGCTAGTAGGTTAGGTACCGTACGGTCATGGCCAGCTGCCACTTGGCTGATTTCTTTCTTTTTTGTCCTTTTTTGGGAGGACAAGGATTTTCTATGCCAATGCCCTGCCGGGGTAAGGAGCCCCGAACGTGGGACGTCAAACTGTGACGACATCTTCGAGTGGTGTGTTCCTTCAGTCATGCGTGTTGCATGCGTTTAGTGGAAGAGGCCATGGCTAGGTGAAATTGGAGGGAGAAGGAAGAAAAGAAAATCGGTTGTAAATACGGTTCTAATGAGGACCACTTGAGAGTTACATTGCTACGGTGTGCGGGCTGAGATTGATTGAGTGTAAAAGTTGAGCTTAAATGGGACACACGCACAAGAGTGTGGTAACTTTATGGAAGGTTCTACCTAACCTTTTTGAGCAATTGAATTTACCATGCTGAGATTTGATGGATAAGTTGGAATTTGATTGAAAAAGTAACCCATAAAGTAAAATTCAGATATTCTTATAAATTTAGAAGAAATTATGCTTGTAATCCTTCTATAACTGTTTATAAACGTAAGAGTTATAGAGTCTTCGACAAAGTTTCTTGTAAGAAAATTTACGACAATTTTGTCAGAGACCGACACTCTGTCCCAATGTTATCAAAATCTAATTTTGCATCTCACTTTTAGGTGGATAAATTTATTGAAAAAATAAAGCATTCCATGGTCTCAAATTTCTCTGAGGATATTGCCGGTTGATTGAAAGCGGATGAAAAGCGGTTTCTTTACTGATTGAAAGTATATCAAATGTTTTGTGCTATATTTCTCCTTAATGGAGAAAAATTTAGGTAGAAACTAATTTTTCTTCACTAAGGAAATAATTGTTTAAAACCACATTTGCGCATTAAGGGCACAAATCAGGTTAAGGTGCAACTGACAAAGCCTCGATAAGTGGCCATCTTGGAGGGCGAAAAAAAGCAAAAAAGTTTTTTCGCATACCGTTGTAACAATCTTTATGAAAATAAATCTGCAATATTCTACCAATGCCCCGAATACATTGATTCATTTTCATGAAGATTTTTTCGACTATGTGCTTTTTTCGTTTTTAAGATGGCCGCTTTTTGAGGCGTTCTCAGTTGAACCTTAATCAGCACTGCTTTTAGTGCGGGACATCACACAGAACTAGGGGTTTGATCAGAAACACAAATAGTGCTTTTGTTGTTTGAGCTAGCGTCAAGCCGGAGCTAGCCCTTTCCTGTTACTAAGTTAGTGTCGGATTCTGATGAGACGAAGTCGAAGCGCAAATTCCATAACTAATTTATGTCAAAAGTAGATTATTGATGGATTGAAATAAGATTTTCGATAAATTAAAAATGCAAAATGGTAACGCATTTGACCACAGTCCAGTAGGGTGTCGGATCGAGTCCCGCAGTTTCTCGCAGTATTTATCCTAATCATTTTTACTCTTTTTCTCGAATTTATAATTTACATTTTTATAAGTTAAACGCAGAAGAAAGTTCCGACAAAAAATCTCTGATTTCACAGAGTAATGACACTGGACATCCCTCCATGCTGCCCAGTTTCTACAGAATAAAAAAAAGCACGCGAACTGCTGCTACAAACGAATTACCCGTGACGAAATCGTAATCAGCCGCCGAATGCTAATTGCGCCACAATGGAGCTATAAATTGCACCGCTCCATGCGGCCATCGTCGGTGAAGGCACCCCCTCGACGCCACCGGGTGCCGCGTGTGGACCTCCCCATTCGGATAAGTCCAATTATTTAACGATGTCAGCATATTAAATTTATGTCAAATTTATAACCTCCCGAAGAGTCCAACCCGCCACCGCACAGGATCAGCTCGCATTCAATTTGGCAAATGATATCGCACCATTCGTTCAGAAAGAGCCCCAAAAATTAATAAACGATAATTTATTGATTCCCGCTCGAAGGTCACCCCGGAGGCAACCGGCACCTTAAGCTTCTTAAGGCACGCGGATCGATAAATAAAGCTAATACGATTTTCAAGAAGCCAGCTTGATTCCAATCTGGGCGGCTAGCGCACAAAGAGACCACGTTTATATTGTAAATTGATTGCAGCTTAAGTAGAGTCCCACCTGAAGTGCATCCCAAATGGTGCAGCTGAAAATTATCGCCCGAAACGAAAACATTCCTCCGAAGAACCCGTGGCGAATCCGGCATTGTCCGTCCGGAACCGGCCCGTCCATCGGCGGTCCAATTGTTTAATGAGTGTTTCTTTCGGATTCCGAGCGCAGGCAGTGGGATGACACCCTTAAAATTCCTGCGAAAAGTCCACTCGCTGACAGAACAAAAGCCGAGGAGGGCGCAAATTGCCCAGTGCCAAAACAATGCAATTGGGCCGAGTGTGTCTGAGTCTATATGGGCTCTTGAAAACACCCCGGGAGTTCCGAGATGGGCAGAGAGTGCTGCTCTGCGCCACAGTAGGCGGAGGCCGTCGGCCTTAGGGCAAGGTGTTGGTGGTGTGTCCTCTGCTCGCAAAATGGGAACAATTACACTCTTTAGTTTTGTTTGGCAATCTTTCCTCCCAGCAGCAGCGCGAAGGCACAGAGCGGGACAACAAAGCATGCCATGCCGCAATTTAAAGGTGCTTCAGTTTTTTTCTTCTTCTGCTGGTCTCGGTTGTTGTTGTTTGGAATTTTTTTTTTGCTTTATCTCATTCGTTCTATCCTGGTGCTAGTTGTAATTAATTTCGTTCCGGGGGTGTTTCGGGGAACATTTGGTTCTCGCTCGATAAGGACAAATTGTAGGAACTAATGGTCGGCTAGTGAAAATATGGACAAGAGAAAAACAGGTATGACCTTATTTTTTTGATTGTTAAAAAGATCTGCGACATTGCAAAGAAATCTGTGAATGTGGCATGATTACGACTGGTTAGCTTTAAGAGATTCTTATGAGTGATTTCTTTAAAACCATAAAAACATGGCTTTTTAAATATTATATATGGTTTTAGTTGGATTGTATTGTACGTTGACGTTTCGGCCCAAACAGTCATTCCTGAAGGTGAGTGCCGCTAACGTACTTGCTATGTATGACTCTTTTCCATCTAATATATATTTCTTGTAGGAATGTATATTGTTGAGCGTAATTTTTCGAAAATTCCAGTGAAAGTGTCATGTTTCCACATTCAAAGTTAATAAGAGATCAACAGAAAAACGGTACATTGTGGTAAGAAAAAAAGTTGAATAAATTTTATTTTTCGTCATAGAGTTATGGTGTTTTCGGTAAAGTTGCCTAATGGCACCTAGCGCTTTATTTGGTTAAAGCATACTAGTTCGGAATTCAGTCGCTAGGGTGGCGCTGCTATCAAATTTTTAATAAAGCTAGATAGAAATGTGGTGTCTTCGAAAAAGTTATAGGTTCTATCATTTTAAATATACCTTCTAAAGATGCAAACATCAGGTCCTGTATGTTTCGAGATAGAGCCTATTTTAGTTTTGGTTAAACATTTTACTTACAGATATTTCCAAAAATGCGCCATATTTCGAAACTTGTAGGACCTACAAAGTTAATATCTTCAGAAGATATACTTATAATAACCTGACATACAACTTTGTCGAAGACACCACCTTTCTATCTCGTGCCAGTAAAAAAATGATAACAGCGCCGCCCTAGCGACTGAATTCCGAACTAATATGAAAGGATCAAATAAAGCGCTAGATGCCGTGCAACAACTTTGCCAAAGACACCAAAATCCCTCCAAAGAAAGATAAGGAAAGGAAGTGTGAATTGTCGGTTAGCCCCTTTTGGACGCTAGGTGTTCCCGGGGTTACCCCCTCGAACTACGAAAATACTCGTGATTTGGAGGATAGTTCATGTAACGATCTTATTTTTTCTAGAGAACATGGTTCAATGAACTACTATTAAAATCGTGTCTTTGGACAATAAAAACAATGTTAATTTGGAAATGCGGAAATGCAAAATGTGTTAGCCTCTTTTGGACACCAGAAAAAATATCACGTTTTCGTGAACTGAACAATTTACGAAAACCTTGACCTAGTTCCAGAATTTATGCATAATAAACCTCGTATTCATGGAACTGTTTGTGTTTCCAAAAACTAGTTTGCGCGTTACATTCGAATGTTTGGTAGGGTTACTGCGGTTGTTCCCTGGACATGTTCAGTTTTTGTTATGATCCTTGTTCATAATATGGGAAACACCACCAACAGTTAAGCAACGTTCATGATTGCAGGACCTTACTCGCGATTTTTGTAATTTCTCATCACGTTCCCGTAATTTTTTATTCATGAGTTTACTATTGAATTTTTCTGTCAGAGTAGCGTGATTTATGTTCATGACTGCAGGATCTTGGTCGCTATTTTCGTAATTTCTATTCACGTTGTCGTGAGATTTTAGTCACGAGTAAAGTAATTTATGTTCATGAATTCAGGATCTTAGTCGCATAGCATAGTATATACGATTGCACAAATCGTGGATGGCTGCACAATGATCAGCTAATATTTAACAAGATATCCACCGTACCGTGTCGCAAGAAAAAAAACAGTTGGGATTAACGCCTCTTCTTTATAGTGGAACAAGCATCACAGTGTACACCTGGCCATGTCCTTACAATCGCCGAGAAAGGGAAGGAATGTTAGTTTAACATCTATTATCGAAAGTGCTAGGAACCCATACTACTTCCGTAGATGATTCAGGAATAGAAGCTTGTCTTAGTAGGAATGTTCATGAATTCAGGACGTCAGTCATGATTTTCGATATTTTAATCACGCGTAGTGTGATTTATGTTCTTGACATTACGATCTAAGTCACGATTTTCGTATATTTTTTTTAACGTTATTGTGTTATTCTAGAACTTACTTTTACATTTGATGCGTACTCATGTTCATGACATCTGTAATTTCGCTAGGATATTCGCAATTTCTCTTCGCTTTATCGCGATCTGCTATATTTTTATTATCGGATTTTGCTGGAATGTCCCGTAAGAAATATTTGGGTTAAGAGACACGTTTCACTTCTGTGGTTTTCTGATTTCATCGTTCAATCGGAGGAACGAAACTGTACTGTTTGTGCAGTGGATTAGCAATAAATCAGTGGAAATTGATTGACTGATTCATTGATTGCTACAACAAACTATTTTTTTTCATTCAGCTCTCGACGAGATTAGAAGGTAGACTGAAGCATAGTTTCTTCTGGCAAAAATATGCCAGTGCGGGTATATGTACTAGGAACCCTAGTGCTGAGGAAGACAATCTTGTTGGATTAATCCAGGTTTCTTCTCCAAATATTTATCTGGTGGCATTCAAACACCAAGTAGAGCTCAAAAATTAAATTTTACGTCGCGTAGTTTTTGCCATTCCCCCACAAAAATGCAAAATTGGAAAGGGGGGGGGGTAAGTCTACAAAAAATCTGGAAACAGCAAAACATAAATTTTTCTAGATAAAAACTAAACATCAAACAGTGTCAATCTAGCGCTAAAAGGAAAGAAAAGAATTTTTTATTAGGGCATCACAAAAATGTTTTTGTAAGTCGCAATTTGCCTCCATCCCTCTGCTTTCTGTTCATATAATGATGAATACCAAATTGAGCGCGAATAGCGAACTTAATTTCATGTGAAAGCTTTCGATAATTCTCCCTCCACTCCAGATTACCAACGACACGACCTGACACTTAATGAAACATTTCGAAGAAAAAGTATCCGAAAGTTGCTCACCACTAGCGAACAGTACAGTGATCGGTAATAATGGAAAAAATAATTTCCGAGTCTTAAAATTATAAATACCCATCAATCAGTCATTACCTTTTTGTTGATACTGGAGCGAAAATTTTCATCAGCAGTGTGTTCGGAAAAATTGAAATCATTAGTTTTGAATTGTGTTAAGCCGTGAAATCTTTGAGTTATGATTGAGAAAGGCATAAATGCACCCATTGACGGATTAACCTTTACAGTATCAGGTTATAAATTTCCTGAAAATTTCATTTTAGTTTTGCTCGCATTTACACAATTTTTGACCGATTTGGATTTGGTTTATACCTATTTTTCTGTAATTCCAACTTTTTGGACTCATAGATTAATACAAGTTCTTCAAATCATACACTCCTACAGCTCCTTCAACCTCGGTATGGCTACTCCGATATCGGTTCCGGATGGAATCAAATGAAGATAATTAACGCCATTTTGAAAACCAAGATGGCGGCTTCAGGTAACAAACAAAACAGTAAAAACCATCATCCATAATGGTGCCATTGTGAAGTGGGTGGTCAGCAGAAGACGGAAATCGGTGATTGACGCATTTAAAAAAAAAAAAACAAAATTTCAGCTTCCGGGTACCACACAACAGTGACAACCATCGTCTATATGGCTATCATTCGAAAAGGGGTGGTCAGAAAAAATCAACAATTGATTTTTGATGCCATTCTGAAAACAAGATGGCGGCTTCCGATTACCACAAAACAGTAAAAACCATCATCAATAATGGTGTCATTCTAAAGTGAGTGGTTAGCGGACGATGGGAATTTGTAACGTGACCGAACAGAAACATAAAAGTGTGACTGATTCGCTGTATCTTGTTCTGCGAACTATATCACGAACACGATCTTTAATGTATTTTTGGTGCTCAGCACAGCTTTTTTCTGTCCAGATATTACACTGAATCTTATCAACGGTACAGCAATGTTCGAAAAGTTTTCCTATATTTACTGCTCGTGCATCGTACTGGTCGCTACCAGACGGACATGTATAACTCTTCATGGCATAGTGCATGGAGCAAAAATGATTTTACTACTCCATATTTTGTGAAATAGTTCACGAAATGTGAAAATTTTATGGCCATGTTGCTTGAAATTGAAATTTTTAGGGATATCTTCTAAGTATCGCAAGCACTCAAGATAAATGGTGAGTGATTTACTAGGCATCATGAACAGGTTAACGAATCCATGAATAATAATTTATGATTTCGCGAACTATTTCACGAGCACGATTGGTATACTAGAAATCTTGAACCAATGAATAACATTTTATTGTTTCGTGAACTATTACACGATCATTACTATACTAAGAATCATGAACCGGTCCACGAATACATGCATAATACTTGAAGTTCCAGAACCATTTTTTCCGGGTATCGCTTAGCACCTCTGTCTTTAACCGCTAACCATTTTCTTATGGCGTAGACAAGTGCTCCAACCCTCAAATACGTGGGAAATTGTCCAAGTTATTGACGAACCGGGCGCGTCATGTGCCACTAATTGATTGCTCAAACAGCCTGCGCAGAATGGGAACTGCTGCCGCATTTCTCGTCCGTATGCGAAATGCGCCGTGGGATGATTCCTTCCGGACCACCAAAGCTCGCTCGGTCGGTGGGTCGGTCGGTCGAAGCAGCATGATTAAAATTAATGACTGATAGCTCGATCAAGAAGATACGGATCAGGAGTGTGCCCTCGACTGTAAAGAATTGAATTATTACCGTGAAGGTGCCATTAAAATCATGTGCTTTTGAGTCGAATCGCGAGGTGGGTAGATGATACCGACTGCAATTCAAAGGAACCCATCGTCAGCATATAAAAGTGCACACCGAAACGATTATACTAACTAGATAACACAAGGTCGTAAAAAGTAAAAAGAAAAAAAAATAGAACCATTAAAAATTTCAACGAAAAACTCAACCTCCCCGGCTTCCGGTATTACTTTTTGCACTTTTATTTTCCATCGTTATCAGTAGATTCAAATCACAATCCGCTTCTAACGAGGTGTTTTGTTTGCTCAAAACAACCAACGGTTCCATAGAGTGGCATATAGCGCCTAATACCCATCGCTAACAACCGGCCAACAACAAGTAAGTAAGCAGAGGGGAGATCTTTCGTAACCGATTGTTCAGAGAGTGAGCTGCGACCATGGACCGTATCATGGATGATGGCGCCCCTATGAGTAGTTGATTTTTTTTGCACTCTCTTGGTACGGCGGGACCCTTATGGAATCAATCGGCGATGGTACGCTGATAACGCAGGATACCGAGGATCAGATAACAGTATTCCTCCCCGACGGCTAAGCCGAAAGTGAGAAGGGGTACCTTAGGGTGCGAGGTTTCGATTTCGATTCATCCGATTTGATTCTAGACTTTTTCATTTCAAAACTGTTACCGATTCACTAGCACTCCAAGAAATTGGGATCGTACCAATTTTGATAAACACTCGCTTGGCCGAACATAGGTACACTTTCCTTAACTAGCGTCCCTTGCGTCCCGGCAGGCGGCGTTGTGCTGATGAGGGTGTAAATAGGAAAATCCGCGATTAGGGACTCGACAGTCGTTAATTGGATGCTGCTGTCCCCGTAGATCTCGCTAGCTTCGGATTACCGTGTCGATAATTTGCGATGCTGCCGAGGGATGGACAATTGTTTAATTAGAAGATTTGATTGATTACGTTGATATGATAATTGTGAAGGCCGTCCGTAGAGTTTACATATCCTGACGGGTCACGTTTTGTCTCGAATTTAGAATATAAAACAGCTTTTTCTAGGATTACAGAATCCAATTGATTGTATAATGAATATTTTGAAGTTCAAGGATTCTTGAGCCTAGAACTCAAAGATTCATGATCGCGGAACTCGCGGATCCTCTTTACTCTGGTACTCGAGGATCCTTGATTCAGAAACTTAAGAACCCTTTGATCCTTAAATTCGGGTATTTCTTATCCTGAACTTCAATGATCCTTGATTTTGGAACAAAACATCCTTGATTCTGACTCTCAAAGATCCTTGATACTAGAACTTATAGATCCTTGACCATGGAGCTCACGGATTATTAAGACTGAAGTTCAAGGATGCTTGATCTGAGAATTCTTGATTTCTTAATCCTGGAGCTTGAGGATTATGAAAAATCGAGCTCAGGGATCATTAGCCCGGGAACTCAAGAATCCTGGTCCTCAAACTCAAGTATTTTTGCTCCTGGAACAAAAGGATCGTAGAACTTGGAATTCAAAAATAAATACTTAATCCTACAACTAGAAGAACTTGAGGATCCCTGATCTTGGATCTCAAGGATCCTTGATCCTAGAGCTCAAGATTTTTTTTCCTTGCAATTCACGAATTTTTTATCCTGGATCTCAAGAATGATTGTACTTGAAACTCGATTGTCCCAGATCTCAAGGGTCCTGGAACTCACTTTCCTTTGATTATAAGCTCAAAAATTTTGTATGGTGGATCTAAAGGATCTTGAAATTTAAGGATCGTTGATCCTGGCACTTTTTTGTTTCTCTATTACACTTCCTTACTGAATTTATTTATTATTTGGAATTCGGAAAACGTGGATTTTTGGCTTTTGCAGTAAGAAAACTTACAACAGTTATTTTATACTGCCCGACGTTTCGCCCACTGGTTATGGCCTTTTTCAAGGGAAATAGGTTATCGTTCTGCGTCAGAACATCGTTTTCCAATATTGTGTGGACCTATATAATTTTCATAAGTATAGGCTTATGGGATAAAAAAGTTGAATGTGTAAACCAATTTTACCCACTAAGCCGATACTTATAATCCCACACATCGTTGGAAAACGATGTTTTGACCAAGAACGCTAACCTATTTCCCTTGAAAAAGGTCATATCCGGAGGCCGAAACGTCGAGCAATATACAACAGCCGGTTTTATTTTTTTACCATGAAGGCCGAAAATCTACAAAAAAAATTATTTCTTCCTTCAAACAGGAGTAAATAGACTACAAGAAATGATTTCACAAATGGTTGCGTCTGCGTTTCGACTTAATCTCATTTGAATCCGACATTAACTTAGTGACAGGACTAAGCTAGTGCCGAATTGAAGCTAGCTTCCAAGACGCAGACCTGATTTGTGTTCCTTACCAAGTTAAGCGTGATGTCCCGTTAGAAAAGATGTTCTGTTCAAGCTGATGAGAACAAGAACAAAGTTTCGAATTCATTTGTTCTCATCAGCTTAAATAGAACATCTTCTCTTGCTGGACATCACGCTCGACTAAGTGTTTGCTGAGGAACACGTATCTTTGTCTTAGCATCAAACCGGCGCTAGGTTAGTCCTGTCACTAAGTTAGTGTCGGATTCTGTTGAGACGAAGTCGAAATGCAAGGTCCATAACTAATTTAGTCATAGGTGTACCCTTCACGCGTAAATAATTTTACCCAATTTTCTTCCTAATAAAGGAAAATTGGTTTCTACCAAAACTTTTCTCCTTAGAAAGAAATAGCGCATAGTGATTTCAGAATGTTTGCTTATATTCTATCCATTGTTTGTGCGGTTTAAACATAATTTTATTTTATTTCTGGATCAAGGTCAATTATTTCATAGTTTCCACTATAAAGGCACATCATTCGATTGTCCGGATCGTTTCTTCGTGATCAGTTATCTAAGCCGCCTCTAAAAATGATTTACGAGGTCTTAGATGGCGGCTCGGTGCGTTAAATTTTATTTGCGAAAGTAGCGATACAAATTGTACGTTGAAAATTCGCGGCATTGTTTAAGCGTTTGTATGTTGATGAGCATGCAGCGTGGCTCATGTGATGAAAAAGGAAATGCGGTCCAATTGGACTTACGAAGTGCATATAAGTGAAATTATTTTTGAGCTGATTCAATGTGTTTTTTATACAGAACTATGTATGGACTCCATACTGCGCTGCAATATTCCAGAATTGGCGTTGCTCTGTGGCGAACTGGGGCCGAGCTTTCACGTATCTGCTGGTCTTGTAGGACTTCCCTGGAACTCCTATCAACAAGTTTATTCTTTGCAAGCCTCATCCAGTCGCGAGCTAAGATTGTTTTTTTTTAAATAGAAAATGTGGTTCAATGAAATCGAAGTCACATGTGTCCAGTTTCATCATGTAAGGAATATGGCAAACATTTCTTCGGGGTTATAACACTACATTTAAGCTATTCGTGCAACTTTCTAGTGAGATGTCCTGTAATTCTAATTTTTCTTTCCTTTTTCATGCTATTTTCAGGCTCGTGTGCAAGTATTGGATAAACCACGAAAAGGTAAATTTTTTCCCATGATTCTCCTAACACTAAGTTCCTGTTCTCTACTTACTGGTATCAACGTGCACCTCAGAACAATTAACCATAGTAATTCCCTCTATTTTTTTTAACAAATGAATGACTTCGAAGCAATGTTCGAACGACTATGCCTTCTGATTATCAGCATTTGGTGATTATTTAAATATTACGGTTTTAGCGGGTTTTGCTCAGTTTAAGCCTTTCATGGCCAACTTTTTTCCTACCGTCTATAAGGTTCCAAAACTATTTTTCCTTAGAACGGCTGGGCAACACGAAACACGAAAAATATGTTTTGGTCAAGATAGGCACTTTTCTCACCGTGATATAAGCTGCTCAGTTTTTAGCTTCCGATACTCAATATAATTTTCTTGGAATATTTACAGTAGTTCAATTGCATGTAAAACGAATGCAGTCCAAAATGGTAGGTTTTCACAATTTACAGTACTATGACAAGACGATATCAAATACCAAAAGGTACAGATGTTTGAAATCGTTGTTATTTATAAACAATATAAGCATAAGGGACCATTCATAAATTACGTAACGCAAAATATGTTCTAAATTGACGCCCCCTCCCCCCATGTACCAAATTGTCACCAATTTCTCCATTCCCCCTCCGCTATTACGTAACGAATTCCTAAAAAAAATTTCTTTGATGAAAACGTTACGTAACAACCTAGCTAACTCCCCTCCCCCCTATGTCACAACTTGTTGTACCCCCTCCTTTCCCTAAAAGCGTTACGTAATGTATGACTGGTCCCTAATTATAGTTTAGGGGGTAGTCATTTCTTGCGAGACTTTGACCTAGATATTTTTACTAAGATAGGTTTCAATAGACACATGTAATCTTCTGTAATTAAATTACTGTAAATTTGTCGAATACTTTTTAAATAATGACGGTACATCATTTTGGCTATGCATTGTATTGAAGATTTAGTGCATTTATTTCGCTTGCAACCACAAAAAATCCAACAGCACCAGCCATTCTCGCTGTGGAGAATAACCCGAACTAGCATTTCTCACATCCAATACTATCAGCCAAAGACCGTGGCATAGTTTACGTCCCCACAGTTGCTAGGTAGATTCCAACAAAGCAGCACAGCTCACCTTCCCGAGTAAACGGTTGGAGACGATTATACCGGGATAATTTTTCACGAAATCATGAATCGTTCTCGCTTGGGAGCTCCCACACAAAAATATGGAACTTATATGCACTAGATAGCAAGTTTTAATGCGCCCTAACTGGGGACTTTGGTGAGAACGGGGAGCTCACTTTCTCAGAACGAAGTTCACGTCCGGACGCCTTCAGTCTAAAAAAACAAACTCATATATGCTAGAAGACTTAGGGTCGGATACTCTAGTAATATGAAGAAACTCACTCCCTTCTAGATCTCAACCATATACTCAAAATCTAGGATCGCGAGAACATTCAAAAGCCACTGCGAATATACAAGCACACGGTTTTACAAACGAATGTATACACGCAAAGTTGCATACTCGCCACATACATGACTGCGCGATCAAACTCGTTAACATACAAATGTTCGAGCACTGCGCGATAATGCAACATTGGTCACAAACGCGAATAAGTAATTGCGATCATCTACACAAACCAAAAATCCGTTATATCGCAGACTTAAAGACGTTATTAGATGAATTTTTTGATATCTACAAATTTTTAAACACATTTTCTAACCGGTACCAGCAGCCTAGGTTCATGCTTTCGGTAGTACCACTTTAAAAAAAATCACTCATGCATACTAGAGAACAAGTTTCAGGGCGACATTACTTGGAACTCTGGTGCTATGAGTATGTACTCACTCTCTTCCAGCATCTGAACCGTACACTGAAGATTAAGTGTCAGATTCACGGTCTGCGCGATCATTCAAGAACACACGCGAATATGGTTAAAAAATGGACTTTATACACGCGAAGTTACATACATGCTAGTACACGCGACGTCTAAACGCCCACGCGATCGAACACGTTAACATACAAACGCTCGAGCACTTCGCGATGATACATATGGACGTCCGCACATCTGAACCCTACGCTATCACAATCACAACCAAGGCCCGCTGCAATTAATCTTAAACAGTGTTCTAGTGGGTTGCATTTTCCGTTTCATTTGCAATTGTAGTGAGTGTTTCTGACAGGTGGCCCTTCCGAGAACCAAAACTAGTATGGACTTGAAATCGAATTTGAACAAATAAAATATAAAATAAATTAGAGTCACTGGCGAATTAAACATTCTGGCTGCAGTAAACTTCGTCACATTAAAACGAATTTAACACAGATGCTAGGTAAATAGAAACAAATTCTAATAGAGAGCAAAAGTAACGATCTATTTTTCCCAGTGGTCTAACAAAGTTACCTGTTCTTAGGTTCAGAATTAGTCAATCGTGGCTCTCATTATACGACTAGTCGGCGGTACCCATCTTTGATCGCCCGTGTCGTAAATCCCACTCTGAAGCGCACAATTAATAGATCATTTGCGCTGATGCCGCGAGAATAGTCTGGGAGCTCCATCGAACGGAAATTCCTCTACACTCAGCAGCAGCAGCCGGGCATATTCAGAAGCGATAAATTCTCCAACTGCAGCAAAATCCCAACTGACCTCGGTATCACGACGTACCGTAAACAATCCCAAACGCACACTGCAGGCAGAACGCGAACGCCTTTCGGAAAAGATTTCTTTCCCCGTACCGGCTTTATTTGCGTTCAAACATATGTTTTGACCACAAAATAAATCATCGGATCATATTGGTGCGCAATGCGCCAAGAGAAACTTCCAACGCGATATCGATAGCCGGTTAGGCACATAAGTTCATGCCCCGTCCCGGTCCCTCTGTCCCGAGTGGAGAAAGAGAGCTAGAGACACAGTTAACCCCGAACGCTCAAACATGCCGACACAAGCTATGCTGGAAGCTGCACGAGCTAGGGTTCGCCTTAAGTGATTGACTTTTTTTTGACAATTGACAGTTGGCATTTGACAGATTCACCATTTCACTTGCACTTCACTGAACACTTGGATTGATTTTCCCACTTTCGTTGCTTTTGGTATCTAATTAACGATGTCGCGGTTAGAGGAGAACCCTATGCGTTGACGGCACGTAAATGGCTTAATGTGTGTAACTAAAGTCACATTTGTTTCTCGGTACCACTCAAAAGCGACATCGTCCCAATAGTGTACCGTGAAGAGAGAGAGAGAGATAGACTAGCACCGAAAAGAAAATAAACACTTGTACCATTATTTGCTCCTCTCAGCCAGTAAATCCCGCAAAAACAAAGTGTCGGCATTCGGTCTCACTTCAAACAACCGTGCCTCCGAACAAGAAAAATGACCTACTAAATGAGTGAGAGAGTAACCGTGCCGAGCTCCAGAGGCCGCAAAACAGAAAATTAACGAGATAATTTGACTCCGAAATGTGTCGGTGGAAATGATCCTTGATGGGTGAACGCAAAGCCAGTACGAGACGGCGAACACGCCTCTGGCGCCAGCTAATTATTCTCGCTTTTCAACCAACCCACGCGATCGATGCTTCAGCTATCCGGGCAGGGTCTAAGCGATTCTTAAAAATTTCACGCATCGCGGCCAAGGATTAACAACCTTCGGTGCGCGGGTAATCGGAACCCTTAGGCAGTTACGATGGATTTGTTTTGCATTCGAATTAGGGGATGATTTATTGCAGGACCAGAAAGGACCAAAAACCGCAGTCGCATGTGGGTGAAGTCGAGTCTAGGCAGCGGTATCATATGGCGTGCGGAAATTGTTGATGGTCATTAGTGCCAGTTTTTTTTTGATTTCTTGATTTCTGGAGCGATTATGTAAGTTCTTCGGGTGGATCGAATCAGTCGTAGCTGTTCACGGTTTTCAGACTTAATAGCCGATCGCATATCATCGAATTTTGGATAATCAATCGAATGAAACGGAAACGACGCAAGATTCACGATTGTGGTGATGCGGAAAATGTTAATGGGATTCCAGGAGATGCCGCAAGCTGCAAGCAATTAGAGGATAATTTTTCAAAAATTTTGAGACGAAAACTATGACGTTTCCGTTCCTGCGAACGCTGAGAACTGAATCTGAAAAATTCCTCACCGAAGAAAATTTTCCCCTTGTTTCAAATTACCCATTTCATCTCATAGATGCCGATAATAGACTGATTAGCACCGTCTTTCCACTCGCCAGAGTCTAATGGCCTGTGCCGTCGAGCAGGAGGCTTCGTGTGTGGTCTCGGTCCGACCCGTTCCTGTAGCTAGCTGGTAGCTTGAATAGAACAATTATCGTCATAGTTCTCGCTTTTAAGCCGAACCTGTAGCTGGGAAACGCAGAGACGTGCTAAATGCACCATAATAGTGTAATAGAATATATACAACAATATAATTATTCTGCCGGGAAGGTGCTAAATGATCGGTCCAACAGAAGCCGTTGTTCGCTGTTCATTCACCACGCTGCAGTTGGAATGTAGCAAATTGAACGGGTTGCTAGTTGCAACCATTTTTTTCTTCTTCTCACGAAGCAAGCAGTCTGATGTCACGGTAGAAAAAAGGTTTGTCATCCAGTTTTGCTTGGCGCATAGTTGTTTGAAGCCGGACACATCGTTTGTTTGAAATCGGGTTCAATCCAGATTTGGAATCATCTATTTTGATCAATATATGTCTTTTAGAACAATAACTGCTGATGAGACTGACGGGTTTTCAGTTCTAATGAAATTTGAATTAACGGACGATGTTCCTTTCATTAGACTTTTCGGCGGCATGCATTGCGCCTCTATCAAGTAACTAAATCTTCTCCACGTTATCGTCAACCTCGAAGGCTTGTTTGACGAAAACTCGGAACAGACTTTATTCCTTGATGAAGGTACCATGGATGCCGCCGAAACGTCGAAATGTTCATAAAGTCCGTTGTTTAATAATTCCCTGTTTTTGTTGGGGTTCTGGTCCTTAAAGTACGCGGGGTTACAGCACAGTATTTTTTTAACCAAAATTGTGCGATCTATTAATTACACCTAAATCGTTAAATTTGGGTCTATATTGTCTTCGCTGGATTTTCGTTGCTATTACAAGCCCTTTTATATGCTGTTGTGATGTTAATGAATAATCTCCCAAAATGTGAAATACATTTATCAACTTTCTTGCAAGTATATATATTCAGATGATGTCTTCTGCAAAGTGATTGAACAACTTTTTGCCAACAACTTTGCTGAAGACTCAAAGTCTTCATCTTTAATATTTTCAGCATTTTTGCATGTGGTTTGTAGATGGCCCATTGAAAGCCATTTCATAATTATAAATTTTTAAGATCATTCTGACAAGAGGAGTATGCTCCGTCAAATGATTTGAATCATCAAAATGGACAACTTCCGATACCACACCATTGATCTCGTGTAGTATCGTAGTAATTCGGAAACTTTCGAACAATAGAGTGAAATGGGTGAGTTTACGTATTGACGTTTCGGAATACTTATTAAAAAATTCCAAGGACTGTCATTTGCTGCCATGATTTTAGTGAATAATCCTCCTAAAAGTGAGTTTTTTTCAATTATTTTTTTCTATAGCAGAACTGATCTGACGTCTTTAGGCAGTGGTAAGCTAACTTCATCCGCGTCCCTTATCACCTACTTTTATTAGTTGATCCACCAACAGTGCTATCTTTGAAAATGAGCCCCTTGGTTATGCAATTATTTTCCTATTCTTCTTTTATTGAAAATGAGTAGTAGTCTTGGTTCTATTATTTTCAAAATGGCACATATTTTGTCGCATGTAACATTAAATGTTCGTCGATTTACCTTCAGGTAAAACGCAAAGTTGATTGGTTGAATGGTTCAAAAACGAGAATGCCCGCGGATTTGAAAAATCTTGTTTCGAGAAAGCCGCCA